>NC_043700.1:181669960-181820035 GCF_006229205.1 Suricata suricatta | reverse complement strand
GAGCTCAACCTGGAGATTCCTTATAAAAGGACCCAGCAAAGCAAGCCTTATAAAGTCCTCATGAATAATCTTTATTCTTGCTGAGCTTATGTAAATAATTAGGCCAGGGTTGTTAAGAATGGACTCATTCCACCAATGCATTAGTCTCGATTTGGCTATCTCTGATAATGGAGGTTTTTTAGAGAGAAAAACTATGTTTCAGCAATGAACTACTATAAATGTTATTCTAGTTCTGAGTGTCTTTAAATATTTGTTGTTGGATCTCAGGCTTGTTAGTCTGTGAGGATATTTAAAATTGGGGATCAGCCCCTATTAAAGTTTTCAGGCATCACTCGGAAGTTAAGTAGGCTGACTCAGAAGAACCCTCAACCTGGTGAGGTGACCCAGATCCAGTGGATCAGCTTAAACTGACCCTCAAAGACTCTGACTCCTGAGATGAGATCTCCAGCCCTGCTCCAGCCACACCCCGGAAGCTGGCTGGTTTAGCATGGCAGAAGCTTGAGGAATCATCGGTCCAGTAAAATAAACTGTCCTATCTCTTTGCCATCGGACTGGCAAATGTTGCCCCAGAAAGCTGGGGAAACAGCAAAAAGTTCCTGATAATGCTAACCTTCCTCTTATGGATAAGATGTTCTGTTGGTATTAAGTGCCAGTAATCTGGGCATGGGATTGCAACACGGCAGAAGGTAAGGAGAGCCTATGCCTCTACTGCCAGACTCTAATGGGGGGGTCCTCGAGTGGCCGCTAGATGGCCCACCAATTTGGCTAAGGTTAGTAATGTAGATCCTGAACAAATTGGCTGTCATTAGAAACCCTAAAAGAGACCCTTACCAAATTAACCATGAAGACTGGCAGAAATTGGGTAGTTCTCCTTTCCTATGCCCTTTGCAGGGTAAGAAATTCGCCTTACACCAAGGAGGGCTATGCCAGGCTTTAGGGGTACAATGGTAACTCAGCTGACCCAGGATTGGGTCAGTTACAAGACAGAGGGGGGAATGTAAGAACACGAGTCTGAACCTAGCAGATGCCATGACAGGCTTTAAGTTTCCCCTCTAAACTAGGTCTAAAGGTCAGTCTCTCCAGAACTATTAGGCGGTTACACATTGCCCGAGGCAAGAGAGACCACCCTTGTAATACCCTTAACATTCCTAAGGGCAGGCCTAGAAATAGAAGCTATAGGTAATCAGTTATTGCCTAAGGCTAGTTACACCCTACGTGAGGGTCCTGGGTCCTGGGTCTACTCTGTGATTGGTTAACACTCTAGATGTTGTAATTGGATAAACCTGCTGTCAATAATTTGTGTAATAATAATTGGATCACTGTACCTATGCCACCATTTCCTGTAACTCCCCCTTCCCAAACTCATAAAAGTCCTACCCCGCCTTTGTTCCGGCATGGATCCACCACGCCGGTAAAGTCTGTGAGCCCGAGTTTAGGCCCCAGCGAGCCTAAACCCATAATAAAGCCTTTGCTTTTGCGGGAAAAAAAAGAAAGAAAGAAAGAAAGGAAGGAAGGAAGAAAGGAAGAAAGGAAGAAAGGAAGAAAGGAAGAAAGAAAGAAAATGTTGAGACACTGTGTCAGTTAGTTACCGACTGCCACATAACAAATTATCCTAAAATCGAGTAGCTTAATGCAACAAACATTTATTATCTCATAATTTCTGCTGGTCAGGAATCAGCCATGGCTCAGCAAGTTCCTCTGGCTCTGATCTCTTACGAGACTGTAGTCAGGGTGTGGGCTGGGTCTGAAGTCATTTCAAAACTCAACTGAGAGGCTGATCTGTTTTTAAGCTCATTCAAGTGGTTGTTGATGAGAGTCAGTTCCTCTGGAGTTGTTGCGCTGGGACTTCCCTTAGCCCTTCTTTGACTTCTAGAGTGCAGCTCGCAGCCAGGCAGGTGGATTTACCAGAGCGAGAAAGAGTGTGTGAGCAGGAGTACACATAAGACAGAAGCCACAGTTCTTTATAGGTAGAGTTGCCACATTTACCAATAAAAACACATGAAACACAAAGCAGTGCTAAGAGCGAAATTTATAGCTGCAAATGTGTGCATTAAAATAGAGGAATGATCTCGGAACTACAAAAAGAACAAACTAAATCCAAAGTAGAAGGGAGAAAATAATAAGGATTAGAGGAGAAATCAGTGGAATAGAGAATAGAAAAACAAAAGAGAAAAACAACAGAATGAATAGTTGATTCTTCCAAACAATGAACAGAATTGACAAAACTTTAGATAGGTTAAGAAAAATGGAAGACTCAAATCAGGAATGAAAGACAGGACCTCTCAACCAATTTTATAAAAACAAAAGATTATCAGAGAATACCATGAACACTTGTATGCCAACGGTTTTAATAACCTAGATGAAATGGACAATGTCCTAGAAACATACAACCTACCAGACTGAACATGAAGAAATAGAAAATCTGAACAGACTTCTAACTAGTAAGGAAATTGAATTAGTAACCAAATACCTTCCAACAAAGAAAAGCCCAGGACCAGATGGCTTCACTGATGAATTCTAGCCAAACAGTTAAAGAAAAATTAACACCAATCCTCTTCAAACTCTCCAAAAAAATTAAAAAGTAAAGAATGTTTCCAAACTCCCTCTATAAGGCCAGCATTACCCTGTACCAGAGCCAAAGACACTGCAAGAAAAAAAAAACTATAAACCAATATCCCTGATGAATATTAATGCAAAATTCCTCAAAATACTAGCAAATAGAAGTTAACAGGCATTCAAAAGACTATAGACCACAACCAAATGGGATTTATTCCTGGAATGCAAGAATGGTTTAATGTATGAAAACCAATAAATGTAATATATCACATTAACAGAAAAGGGGGGGAGGAAAAAGCATTTGACAAAATTTAATACCCTTTCATGATAAAAAAAAAAAGAAAAAAACTCAATAAATGAAGCACAGAAGGAAACTATCTCAAAATTATAAAATCCATATATGAAAACCCATAGTAACATCAAATTCAGTCATAAAAACTTTTCCTCTAAGATCAGGAACAAGATACAGAAAAACATTTTGCCACCTCTATTCAACATACTACTGGAAGTCATAGCCAGTACTGTTGAGCAAGAAAAAGGAATAAAAGACATACAAACTGGAAAGGAAGAAGTAAAATAGCTTCTGTTTGCAGATGACATGATCTTATAATTAGAAAACCCCAAAGGTTCCACAAAAAAAATTGCTGGATACAAAGTAAACACAAAAATTAGTTATGTTTCTACCTACTGACAATGGATAATCTGGAAGGGAAATTAAGAAAACAATTCCATTTATAATAACATCAAAAGAATAAAATTCCTAGGAATAAAATTAAATAATAGATATTCTACTTAAAAGTAAACTTCAGATAAATACAGAATAGTTTTTAGCTTAAGATGTCCCAAATATCACATGGGACATACTTCTACTAAAAAATTATTCCATGTCTTTATGAAATTCAAATTTCTTCTCAAAGAGGCAAAATTGTTTAAAACCCCATTTTCATGTATAATTAAGAACTAATTATTAGCAACTACGAGTTATTTAAGGGTTACAAAACCTTGTTTTTTATAAACCAGAAATGGCAACATTTTTAATGTACTGAAAACTTGAATTTATTATTCTCTCATGCCATCTGGGTACAAAACTTAGAAGTTCTTTCAGAGAAAGAAAGTTCTCTGAAAGAACTTATGTAAATAATTGAAATTCCTGTAATTTGAAAGGACCAACTGTTTTCATCCGTGGCGTATCAGCATTGTCTTAAATTGGTTATGGCTTTCAGTTTCTACTATCTCTGACAGTCAAAATGATAAATTGCTGTAAGTTTAAGAATTCTAATAGAGTTTCTTGAGGACTCTGGTAAACCCCAGATTGTGTAGCAACATACATATCTCAAATATATTCTAGGACAGATGGGGATAGGAGAATTGAGTGAAGGTGATCAAAAGGTGCTAACTTCCAGTCACAAGGTAAGTAAGTACCGCAAACGGGATGTCCAATGTGATGACTGCGGTTAACCCTGACATATCTGAAGGTTGCTAAGAGAGGAAATCCTAGAAGCTCTCATCACAAGACAAAAACAAACAAAAAAAACCAAAAACATGTTTTCCTTCTTTTTTTATTATGTCCTAACTCCCAAGCCTACGATGCTAGAGACCCAGCTGGCTCCTCACCATACACTATATGTCCTTGTATTCATGACAGCAACTGCTAACGCCAATGCCTCTTCCTAGAGTGTAATCTCTGTTGTCATAGATTTTTTTTTTAAGTAAAATTAAATAGAGTAGGAGGATTTCTTTGCCTGCCTAATGAAACTATGATGCATAAAAAACATACATTTAGTGGCCCCAGTGCCTTTGTGTATCTTCGAATCACTTTGCCATTCCAGAAGCAGGAATGTACTAAATATTTGTTATATGTTGGCATGGTGTTAACGGCTGAGAAAGAGACCCAGAAATGTGACCCTCAATTGATGGGACCGCACATCTGCGGTTCTGGGGATAGTCTGTACGATACTTACTACCCTAGTGTGGTTGTTTACAGCACCATGCATTCCATGATCTCAGAAGAGTTCTGTGGATGATAAATTATATGGTCTTCTCACCTGTGATCTATAGAACTTTAAGAAGCTTTAGAACTCGCTAGTAAGTAACATAAACTTGAAGAAAAAAAAAAAAAAACACCACGAATCCCTTTCTGTCTACAGTAGGCAGCTTCTAGAATGGTTCCCAAAGATCCCTGTCTCTTTGTACTCAGGTCGTTGGTCATGTCCCCCTTAGGGTGTAGCTGGACCTAGTGACTTTCTTCTAAAAAAATGGAATTCAACAAAAGTTACAAAAGTTGAAGAAAATATGGTGTTTAGGGATCAATTTGCAGCCAATTAGGCGAATCATTCCACCTCACCATAGAGACATCAATACAAACAATATAATCGTGAATATAAACAATTCCGAGGCTTATCTGGGACACATTAAACATGCACTCTATGACATAGGCAAAATTGCATTAAGTTTCTATTGCTGCTATAACAAATTACCACAAACTTAGTGGCCTGAAAGAATACAAATTTACCTAATAGTTCTGGAGGTCAGAAGTTTGACATAGTTAGACTATAGTCTTGTCTACAATGAAGGTAGCTACTATGTAGCAGTAGTACATTTTCATTCTCAAGATTCTAAGGTGTAACCCATTTCCATGCTTTCCAGCTTCTAAAGGCCTCCTGCATTCCTTGGCTCATGGCCCCTTTCTGCACCTTCAAAGCAGCAATGACTCAGTGAGTATTTCCCACAATGCATCACTCTGACCTCCTCTTCTGTCTCCCTCTTCCACTTTTAAAGGTCTGATTACATTGGATCCACCCTAATGACCCAGGATAATCTCCCTATCTGAAGGTCAGCTGATTAGCAAATTTAATTCCATCCATTTCCTTAATTCCCCCTTTGTTTTGTAATCTAACATATCTCTAGGTTCTGGGGATTATAACTTGAACATTTTGGAAGGGGCCATTATTCTGCCTACCACAACTGTGTTTTTCAAAGTGCATTTCAGGGATCATTAGTTCAGTGAGATGGTACATGAGAAAAGGTTCATGAGGAAATATGTGCAACGTTACATATCATATCTCAGTCTGAAAACATCACAAGAAAGTTTTACGATGAAGGAAGCTAGCCAACTAACTGGAATATGCAGCCCATTTTTTTCTCAAAGTAACTGATAACATCCAGTGTTCCACAGGATGCTATGTCCATGAACTGATACGGGATTTCTAAAGTCTGGCCTCTGCTTGCCACTAGCTCACTGTGCAATCCTGATCCGGCCCCAAGGCTCCCTTTCCGAAATGAGGGGAGGGTACGGCTCAGATGTTACCTGCTCTACTATTCTGTTTCCTGAAACGGCCAAGAAGTTTCCTCCCAAACCCAAGATTCTATGAACCGCTCCAGCAAATCATCAAACATTATGCTGCAGGCGGGGATTGAGTTCCTTTCTGGGGGCAAAATAATAGAAAAATGAGGCCTTCTTCTCAAGGAAATAGCTTTATAAATGTTTATGTATTTATTTTTGTTTTTAGAGAGAGAGAGAGACAGAACGCAAGTGAGGGAGGGGCAGAGAGAGGGAGACACAGAATCCAAAGAAGGCTCTGAGCTCTGGGCTCGGGCACAGAGCCTGACACAGGGCTCAAACCCATGCACTGCCAGATCATGGTCTGAGCTGAAGTTGGACACCTAACCAAGTGAGCCACCCAGATGTCCCTCAAGGAAATCACTCTTTAGTGAGGGACTCAGGCATATAAACAAAAATCTGTACAGCTCTTCTTTGACTTATGATGGACTTATATCCTGATAAACCTATTGTAAGTTGAAAATACCATAAGTCAAAAATGCATTTACTGCATCACACCTACTGAACATTCTAGCTGAGCCTAGCCTACGCTAAACATGCTCAGAACACTCACATTAGCCTGAAGTTGGGCAAAATCATCTAACACAAAACCTATTTGATAACACAGTGTTGAACAGTTCATGTAATTTATTGGACACTGTGCTGAACGTGAAAAACAGAATGGTTGCATGGGTATAGAATGGCTGTGAGTGTAGGAGACAGTTGACTCTCAGGATTGTGTGGCTGCCTGGGAGCTGAAGCTTGCTACCTTTGCCCAGCATCACAAGAGAGTATGTACTGCATGTCACTTATGCAGGAAAAGATCTAAATTCAAAATCTGAAGTATGGTTTCTTCTAGGTGTAGCTTTCACACCATCACAAAGTCAAAAAATTTATGTCAAGGGGCACCTGGGTGGCTCAGTCAGTTGAGCATCTGACTTTGGCTTAGGTCCTGATTTCTTAGTTCATGAGTTTGAGTCCCACATCAGGCTCACTGCTGTCACCTGTCACCGCAGAGTCGACTTCAGATCTTCTGCTCCCTCTCTCTGCCCCTCTCCAACCTGCACCCTCCTGAAAATAAATATTTAAAAAAATTATAAGTCTGACCATGGTAAGTCAGGGTGCCTCTGCAACATGAATGACAGATGCCCCAATAGAAGTAAATACAGAGTACAGAAGCATCATGAAAAATGGGTGGTAAATTCCACTGGAGATGGTGGGAGGAAATGGAATTCTCATTTAAAGGACAGCAGAGAATAGGAAGAAGGCAGGAGAGATTCTAAATAAGAGAGTTCTTACTAAAATTCAGAAATTATATTTGCAATGTGATTTCAGGAGATTAAGTTGGATCATTCAAGCCAAATGACTGGACTCAGATCCAGAAGAGATGATGTTTTCTATAACTAATATTTACTGTCAATTTCTGCCTGACCATATCACAGAGGGTACTACTTCCCTGACATCATCCAGGACCTTTGGGAAACATATGTAGAAGGAATCGCCCTGTTCCAGGAACAGCCTAGCCTTTCTTTGGCACTGAGGAAATAACAGATGTGATTTATTCAGTCTAAAAAATTTGCTCTAAATTATAGACCTTCCTTTGCATGTCTTAAGGGCTGTTTCATGTTTATTTTCAACAATGGTGTATTATGTTTTCTCTGAGCCTTTTTGTCAATAGCGTGACAAAGAGAGCATGAGTGTTTCTAAATTACCTTTGCCTCTTGCATGACTAGAAGAAAAAGTCATGCAGGTTTGATATCTGTGCATTAACTAGAACACAGGAGTAAATTTATCACGTTAATTTGGACCTATCCTTTTTTTTCCCACCAGTTCCATTTACAGTTATGGGATTTTAATGGAAGGCCACCCATGTTTGGTTGTTATTGCCATTTGTTTCTATGAACAGTGGAAAGGAATCAAAAGGGCAATAAGAAAATAAGTTCTTGTATAGAAACCTCATCAAAATAAATAAACTAATGAACATAACAATGGCAACACTTACCCAGAAGTTAGATGTCAAGAGTAGACCTCATGTATCACTATGGAGATGGAGATAAAAATAAAACACGAGAGAGCTAACGGTTCTTAAACTGCTGCTTTGTGCCAAGTCCTGTGTTACACACTTTCTTTATTTCATCCCCAAGGCATCTTTTTAGTAAGGCTAACTCCTATAAATCTAGCCCTTGCAAGATTATCACACAAGTCTGTAAATGCAAATAGGCTCAAACCAACATTAACGCTTGAAATATAAATCTTGTAGGCTCCCTGCATTTTTTTTACAGGATCTCTAGAATGCAGGAGTGCTCACAGTCACCCTTCTCAAGCTCTGGATTCTCACTTCATGAGACCTGTTGCCCATGAAAACCCATGAAATTGACACCTCACCTCAGCTCCCCTCTACTGGCTCTCTCTGCAAGAAAACTGTTATTCCTAACAAGCATCTCACCTCATTGGGGTTCCCAAAGTCATCAGTTCTTATATTGCAAGAAAAAAAAAAGGCCTTGTTTTCTGTTGTCCTCACAATTCTGTGACCATGTTGAACTCCATGCTGAGTCTGGGTAAAGGCCACGGAGCTCCACTCCCTGGGTGGCTTACTTTGACTCCTGGTCACTGAAGGTGGACCTTCAGAGACACAATGCAAACATCCCCTTCAACCTGTGACCACTGCCACCTTCAGATTAGACACAGCCCTGAAACTTAGCTTAAAGACCATCATCTGACACAGACTCCTTATAAACTTCACTTTCTCTTCTCCATATTCAGGCATCTGTAAAACCCTCTGCTCTCATTTCCCTTGGGCCAAAATCCCTCATGCCAAGTGATTCCTAGCATGACAGGCCCATGAATTCATCAGATACACAAAGACATCTCTGAGTTCCAACTTTTGCTCACATGGGGCTCCAGCTACAGACAAATAAAGCAACTCAGCTTTTTAAAGGCTAATAAATTGACCCAGCTGGTAAAGGTTGGAAAGTGGAACCCCAGGTCTGCCTAACTTCAAGCCACACCATCTCAGAGAATGTACTGAACACAGCTTATGTGGCCCCCCTGCAAAGATTCTTCAGTTGCATCAACGTTTTCTCTTGCTTCTGACCCTCAGGGTATATCTCCGGGTTTAATCTTAGCTCTCCATTCAAAAATTGGAGGTTTGAAGCCCAGATAATTCAGGAATACATATTCTCATTGGTTTCTTGCTTGCACGTCATCAAGCAAGTGGAGGCATCTGCTGAATCGATGTCCTACATATGCGCTGCTTACAGAAGCTTTTGTCTTTCCCCCTGGTTGTTTCATGGAAACTTCAAAAGATTGGAATTCACATCATCATGGACCACAGTCTCAAGTCCTGGTTGTCTATAAATTTTTACATCTTTTGGCTTTTGGGGGCAGAGTGAGGCAAGATACCTATAACTCACAAGGAAAAGACAAGAAGACAGCCCCCAGCTAACAGCAAAGATGGCAGAGACAAGCTGATTTAGTCTGTGTCTCCTAAGAATGTGGCTAACACATCTGCGTGTGGTATGTCAAAAGTCAACCATTCAACTTGAAGAAGGAAATTGTGCTGAGGAAGACAATTCTTTATCATCTATGTGAGCTTTGTTGACAATGTGTACTTTCAAAATATTCAGGAGGCACTGCATTGCCTGTTTTCTAGTGTTTCTTTGGTTTTCAAGAAGAAAAGGAAATTTTCCATTTATATGAACTAGGCTTTCCTTTGTTTCATTGGAAGCCACAGCTTTTTGAAATGGGGATCCTGAATCTAGCAATCCTGACAAACACTCTTCTTGAATCCAAATTAAGGCCAATTAAGTTAAAACCTGGTTTAAGACTTAATGCAAAAAGCCAAAGAGCCCAACCTTGGGGATCTAGACCATGCTTTTGTCAAGATGTGTTCTCAAAAAACACTTTTTCATATAAGAATGCCAGCTAATAAATCAAAAAGGAAATACAGCGTTGGAAAATCGCCATTGGTCAACTGCTAATAATTGATTAAAGGCAAGAATTGTCAATGATACTAAGACACACAGGTAAAAGACTGATGGGGAATTAGATATTGAACTGGTGACAAAGTATCACTCACAGCCTACAAGCTGGTCACAAAGAGAATGTAACTTTCCAGGAGTGGGGCCAAGCTGCCACTGCCTCACTTGTCTCCCGAAGTGATTATGCATGACACAGCAGCATCTGTGACGTGTTCTTGCCAAAATGTTGACCTTGGATCTACACAGTGTTTAGTTCTAATTTTCTGCTTAGGCAGGACTTAGAGCAGAATAAGAAAGGCAACACCATGAGGAAGCAATCAGACAATTCAGAAAGAGAAACTTTCAACAGGACAGTGAGCCCCAGTTTCCTGAAACTCTTCCACAAGTCAATATCCTGGGAAAAAAATAGAGGGAGACGATACGATATTAAAAACGATTTAAGAAACACAAAAACAGTGTGATGTAGGGACATTGATGGGATCCTCCTTGAAACAAGCCAGCTGTAATATTTGAGGGCAATTATAGAAATTTGAGCATGAACTGTCTATTGGAGGATTTGAAAAAAATTAGTATTAATTATATTAGGTGTGAAAATTCTATGATGAGAAAAATGAGCTTTACTTTTTAGAGATGTATGCTGAAGTACTTGTGGTTGAAATGATACTGTATCTGTAATTTGCTTTAGATTTCAGCACAACGTTATACATACAACCAATGTTGTGGGTATATGTGGAAAATGTAAATAATTGTTAAATCCACACAATGGGTATGTGAGAGTTCATTATACTTCCTCTCTACTGTTTCACATTTGTCGTAAAGTTTTTTTAAGTAAGCTCGATGCCCAAAGTGGGGCTTGAACTCAGAACTCTGAAATCAGGAATTGCAGGCTGTACTGACGGAGTCAGGCTATTTTTAGAAATAGGAGCACTTAGCAGGGCTTTGGGCTCTGGAGGAGATGCACTAGAGTTTCAGCAAGATTCTGCGTGTGGTTGCTTTGAAAGTTCAACAGACACATGTTAGAAGGTGGAAGAGGGACCATAAAGTATCCTCCAAACTGAGGAGTCTCTTTGAGACCTGAAAACGGAGCAGGCGACTCCTTACCATTTACACAGAGTTTTATTTAAGATAACTTACTGGGGTGCCTGGGTGGCTCAGTCGTTGAGGGTCTGACTTTGGCTCAGGTCATGCATGATCTCCCAGGTTATGAATTCGAGCCCTGCATCTGGCTTGCTGCTGTCAGCACAGAGCCTGCGTCAGATACACTGTCCCCTTGTCTCTTTCTGTCCCTCCCCTGCTTGAGCTCTCTCTCTCTTAAAAATAAATAAAACATTCAAAAAACTTTCAAGTTAACTTACTGACCAAGGGGTGGGGCAAGTGACAATCCAACTCTTCTCTACAGTCAGAAATTTAGTCCTCACTGTGGTGAGCTCAAAGGGTTTAATATTTAACGGACCTTGTGGTGCCATCTGTGTGCCAGAGTGGGGGAGGGAAGAAGGTATGTCATCTCTAGTAGATATCTAACTGTAGGAAAGAGGAGAACAAACCTTCCGCCATTCCGGTTAAGGCACACATTTACCTCCAAGGGGCCTGGAACGTGTAGCCCCAAGGGAGGTCACTGCCCTGGCACGAACAAGATGGAAGACCAAAGATGGAGTCAGTGCTGCCAACGCTTCTACATCAGGGAATCCTGGAATCTCGCTGCCTGAAGGGCCTCCAATACCAAGCAAGCGCCTCTCCCAGTCATTTTACTGAGAAGAATGGAATTCCAGAGAGACGGAGTGACTTTCCCAAATCCCACCGGCTAACAGGTGGTCAGTCTTCCTGACGTTTCCTCCACCCCATTTCCACTGGGCCGGGCACAGCCCTGCAGCCTCTGATGTTTGGACCAACGCGGGGAGTGGGGCTGGACCAGTAGTAGAAGCACAGCCCTCAGCCTCACCTGGACTCACCGGCTGAAAGCAGGGCTGGTGTGCAAGCTTGCCAGGACAGTGTGTGACAGAGGAAGGGGAACACAGCCAGTGAGAGCATGCACCGAAGGAGGAAGAGAAACGCTGAAAGCCACCCCCACTTAGCTTTCTTCTTCCTAATGAGAGCATGAAAAGAGGCAGGCTCAGAGGTCAGATGGACAGAAATCCAGCTCCCCTTCCAGGACACTCCCTTCACGTCCCCATCTCCAGTTTCTTCATCTGTGAAATGGGACAATAATCCAAAGGAGGGACCTGGAAAAGAAACTCCCAGTCACAGAGGACGACACACAGTAAATGTCAAATAAATGCTATTTCTGTCTCCTTGCCTTCCCCTTAACCAAATGAAGATAATCAGGGCATATAATGAAAAAAAGATGCAGGGTGCGGTGTTGTGTATCCTATTTAGCCGGGGACCATGTCGGAATTTCTGCTGTCCTGCTGTGGAATTTTTCTCACATTTTTTTTGCCTAGAGAAACATTTGGTTATCAAAATATGGACCTCATATTAGCTCAGGAAACCAAGAAAAAAAAAAAAAGATGGGGGGAGGAGATCTTCATTCTGTGGCTGCAATAAAGGTTTCCTTCTCTAGCGATAATCAACTCTACATAATTAAAATCGCTCAGACTGCTGAACTAATTTTCAGACGGAGGTTTCTTCCTGTAGCAACACTTACAAGCAAAGTTTCTACTGTGAATGAATTTAATTGTGAGTCTAATTACAATTTTAATGAATATCTCCAGCCCTGCATGTAAACTTGCTCTCCAAGGCTTTGCTATCTGTTAGGGTATTTTAAGGTCTTTTCATTTTTAATATAAAGGAATGTGTTGGCAAAACGAACGTGTAGTAAAGAAATATTCTTTCTGGTTTAGTTTGATTTTGTTTTGATGATCAAGTGATAAAATGTAGAATGTCTGCTATTTTAAAGAGCCTTTTCAGCCTGGGTGTTTCATCTTTAGTTTTTGTGTGAAGTGTTCTCTATTCTTAAAGATGGAGAGAAAGCACCTCGCAACACTTGTGCTCTGTTTGGAGTTTGGCATGTATTATCTCATTTCATGAATGTCCAGAAAATTAGAGTTCCAGTTTACCTTGGAGCTTCATCTATTCGGGAAATTCAAGGACATTTTATAAAAAGCAGAAGAGAGGGAATGTAAAAAAAAAAAAAAATGCCTTCTTTAAAAATATATTGAAAAAGCTACAAAACAGCCAAGCCAAGTCACTTAAGTAATCAGATACCTTTCTTTTTTTTAATGTTTATTTATTTTGAGAGAGAGAAAGAGAAGAGAGAGGGAAAGAGCAAGAGCAGGGGAGGGGCAGAGAGAGAGGGAGACACAGAATCTGAAGCAGGCTCCAGGCCCTGAGCTGTCAGCACAGAGTCCAATGCAGGGCTCAAACCCAGGAACTGTGAGATGATGACCTGGGCCAAAGTTGGACGCTTAACCGAATGAGTTCCTCAAAGGGGCCCCTAACGAAAAACATTAATAAACCAACAAAATGCCACTTGATTAAAGTCAACATTTTTTATAATAGGGAACAACTGGACACCACCAGGATCCAACAACAGACCTTGGTGAAATAAATTGTCACGTGTTTGAAGACAAATTAGGAACATGATTTTTTAAATTTTTTTTATTACACAGATAACCCATATTCATTTAAGGCAAATCATTATGTCTAGGTAATTTTAAAAATTCTTTTTAAATGTTGCCTGTGCAAAGATGAAGTCAAACTTTCACTTTTTGCAGATGACATGATACTCTACGTGCGAAACCCGACAGACTAGAAGCCTACTAGAACTGATCCATGAATTCAGCAAAATCACAGGGTATACAAAATCAATGTACAGAAATCGGTTGCATTTTTATACACCAATAATGAAGCAACAGAAAGAGAAATAAAGAAACTGATCCCATTTACAATTGCACACACACACACACACACACAAAACCCAACCATAAAATACCTAGGAATAAACTTAACCAAAGATGTAAAAGATCTGTATGTTGAAACCTATAGAAAACTTCTGAAGGAAATTGAAGAAGACACAAAGAAATGGAAAAACATTCCATGCTCATGGATAGGAAGAATAAACATTGTGAAAATGTCATTACTACCCAAAGCAATCTACACATTCAATGCAATCCCCATCAAAGTTGCACCAGCATTCTTCTCAAGCTAGAACAAACAAGTCTAAAATCTGTATGGAACCACAAAAGACCCTGAATAGCCAAAGTAAGAAGAAGAAAACCAAAACAGGAGGCATCACAATCCCAGATTTTAGCCTCTACTACAAAGCTGTCATCATCAAGACAGTATGGTATTGGCACAAAAAAAGACACACAGACCAATGGAATAGAATAGAGAACCCAGAACTGAACCCACAAATGTATGGCCAATTAATCTTTGACAAAGCATGAAAGAGTAACCAATGGAAAAAAGACAGCCTCTTTAACAGATAGTGCTGGGAGAACTGGACAGCAATGTGCAAAAGAATGAAACTAACCACTTTCTTATACCATACACACAAATAAACTCAAAATGGATGAAGGACTTGAATGTGTGACAGGAAACCATCAAAACCCTAGAGGAGAAAGCAGGAAACAACGTCCTTGACCTCAACTGCAGCAATTTCCTACTTGACACATTTCCAAAGGCAAGGGAATCAAGAGCAAAAATGAACTATTGGGACCTCATCAAGATAAAATGCTTCTGCACAGCAAAGGAAACAATCAAGAAAACTAATAGGCAACTGACAGAATGGGAAAAGATAGTTGCAAATGACATATCGGATAAAGGGCTAGTATCCAAAATCTATAAGGAACTCACCAAACTCCACACTTGAAAAACAAATAATCCAGTGAAGAAATAGGTAGAAGACATGAATAGACATTTCTCCAAAGAGAACATCCTGATGGCCAACAGACACATGAATTGATGCTCAGCGTCACTCATCATCAGGGAAATACAAATAAAATCCACACTGACATACCACCTCACACCGGTCAGTGTGGCTAAAATGAACAAATCAGGAGACTATATAGATGCTGGCAAGGATGTGGAGAAACAGGCACCCTCCTACACTGCTGATGGGAATGTAAACTGGTGCAGTCGCTCTGGAAAACAGTGTGGAGGTTCCTCAAAAAAACTATCAATAGAACTCACCTATGACCCAGCAATAGCCCTGCTAGGGATTAACCCAAGGGATACAGAAGTGCTGATGCATAGGGGTACACGTATCCCAACGTTCATAGCAGCCCTTTCAACAATAGCCAAATCATGGAAAGAGCCTAAATGTCCATCACCTGACGAATGGATCAAGAAGATGTGGTTTATAAATACAATGGAATACTACATGGCAATGAGAAAGAATGAAATCTGGCCATTCATAGCAACATGGATGGACCTCGAGGGTGTCATGCTAAGTAAAATAAGTCAGGCAGAGAAGGACAGATATCATATGTTTTCACTCATATGTAGAACAGGAGAAATTTAACAGAGGAGGAGGAGGAGGGGAAGGGGAATAATAGTTAAGGAGACAGAGGGAGGCAAACCATAAGAGACCCTTAACTACCGAGAACAAACTGAGGGTTGATGGGACTGGGGGAGAGGGGGAAATGGGTGATGGGCATGGAGGAGGGCACTTGTTGGGATCAGCACTGGGTGTTATATGGAAACCAATTTGACAATAAATTATAAAAAGAAAAAAAATGTCACCTGTGATATCACAACCTAATATTAAGTATTGTTAAAACAGATTTTTATGTGTGTAACTATTCACACGTACACATAACACACACACATGCATGCATGCATATGTACATCTATACTACACAAAAACCATTTCATATTGCATTTATGGCTCTGTAACCTGCTTTTATCATTTAATAACATATTGTAAACAACTTTCCATGTCGATAATTAAGCAACATCAAAACAGACTGCAAAAGCAGAACCCCAAGCTCACTTGAAGCCTTCCAGGCCACCGGCTTGCATCTCTGTTTCTCATCTTTCTCTGCTCCAGATAGTTTGGAGCCTATTCTTCACTCTTGTTGCTCCCCCCTACCCACCACTGCCTAGAAGCCCCTTCCCCTGCTCTTTCATCTCTACCCCTTTGGCTGGTCGAATGCCCCTCCTTTGTGTTGCCGTAGAACTGGGGACTTACATCTGGTAGAATCTTGTCTGATCATCTCAGGTCTTAAATTCATGAGACAACTAGCTACTGATTCTATGAGTTTCCATTAGAAACTCTGTTCTTACTGTGGAAACCAAGTAAAGGTGACACCTCCAGGAATAATCCCAAATCACTTTGTAACCCCACTGCAGCTGGAAACCCACAGAAAGAGCATTGTAATTTGCAACACTGACCCTCAGCCCCTGACACCACCAGAAACTCTGCCCCAGTGGACCCTAAAGCCTCTGGATCCTGGATACATCTGTGTTGTTCTCACAGCATGGATCCATTGGGACCCCACGTTTTGGGTATCACTGCCTTCTAGTTGACAAGCGGTCTGCAGATAGATTTTTTTTTATTTTTTTGGAGTTTATTTATTTATTTTGAGAGACAGAGAGAGTGAGCAGGGGAGCGGCAGAGAAAGAAGGAGACAGATAATACCCAGGAGGCTCCACACCAATATGGGCCCTGAACTCATGAACCATGAATTCATGACTGTGCCAAAACCAAGAGTTGAAAGCTTAACTGACTAAGTCATTTTGGGCACCCCTGCAGAGAGATTTTTGCTAATGTGAATGTACCAAAGTTAAAAGGGAGTCTGAGGAAGAGACTTCTAGTTTCTACCTTAGGAGGAATAAACTCTACAGAGTAGAATTCCCCAAATAGATGAAGAGTGTTCAAAGGCACTATATATACAAAAAGAGTAGCTAACGTCTACTACTGCAAAAATATTCCTAAACACCTCATCCGCCAGGAAAGACTACTTTGTTTCTGTTAAACATCCAACTTCAGCTCAGGTCATGATCTCACAGTTTGTGGGTTTAAGCCCCACATCAGGCTCTGTGCTGACAGCTCAGAAACTGGAGCCTGTTTAGGATTCTGTGCCTCCCTCTCTCTACTGCTCTGTCTCTGTCTCTCAAAAACAAATAAACATTAAAAAAAAAAAAAGACTGCTTTGTGTATTTTCAAGACAAATGTTACTTCTAAGTTACAAGTGAAGATAGGGGGGACCTCTCTGTGGACTTGAGGCGTCCCCAAACCCTCCCTACTAGCCTCTCTGCTTAACCTGATTGTGTGTTGTTGAGAGAAACAGTCTTTCCTAAATCCTCCTACTCCTTCCTTTTTATGCTTATCTTGGCCCTGACTTTCCTTCACCACTCCCTATATAGCCATATACAAAGGATCATTCTAGAACATGAGTGAAGAGAGCAGGCCACCCTGAACAATGGAGAGGACATGGGAAATTCCTTCCTAAAAACATCTGTCCTTCCAGGACCCTAAAAAACACCCAAGAATGGAAAAGGAGCTAGGGACTCAAACCCAGGTCTGGGTGGGTCATGCTGTAGTGTGATGAGGTAGAAACACCAGAACAGAAATGAATGCAGACAATGGCAAAAACACTTTCAAAAAAGAACTTCTGTTATATTAAATCAGTTTGCTTCTCTCCTAAAACCATATAAATTCTAGGAGGGAACCAGCAAGTTGTTTCTGGATGAGATTTTGATTCTTTTAAGGGTGAATGTGAGCATAATAAAAACAGAGAAAAGAATAAATTAAGATTTCCATATCTAGGAAGGCCTGGGAAAGCAAACAAAGCAGCAAAAATGCAGAATGATTTGACCTCAGCCAACAATGTAAAAAATTTAGATGGGATTAAAAAATATATATCAAGATAAAAAGTACCAAACATCACTAATGTCACAAATTTCCAAGCAACTGAAATCCTTTTTTTATGTATAATAATAAAAAAAAGTCAGCAACTGTCATTTATGTGGACAATATGAGAAGCCCAGCTGTGGTCTTTATTTCCACTGTGGCTAAAAGAAGTCAAGGGGCTTCGTGGAGAAACTGAACAGAGACCAATCAAGGGGTCCAGATGACATAAATCCTTAGGTCTTAAAAAAATTAGATAATAAACTTATTGAATCATTGCCATTATCTTTGTAAGTCAAATAGCAATACAGTCCCTAAATGCCTTTTATTTGAAGGGTTTTTGATTTGGTTTTTTTTTTCCAGTCTCTTAATACAGGTTGAGGAAAATTTTTCTCAAATGAGATATAGTATGTGCCAATAACCAGCACCCCTTCCGAGATCCAAATCCAGAAAAATTATACAACTTAACATGCCGTCAGGGTAAAGCTTCAAAAAGTGATAATGAGATTTCTCCAAGTTGGACCAGTTTCCAGGATCTCAGGGAAGGCTGCTTTTTCCATGCGGCGTATCGTTGGCTCACATGCAGAACTGTGCACAGGACAACATTGGTTGGAAAGAACCGGGCTTGGTGTCGGGGGATCTGGGGTCAGTCCTCTCTCCCCATCCATGAGCTGGGTGATCTTGGATGAGTAAATTAGCCTCTCTGAGTCTTGTCATCCTGAGCTATGAAACCTGGAAAATCGGGCCTATTGTGCCGCTGTGTGGAATTTAAAAGTTATAAAATGGCATGAAAACACAAGCTAATGCTATCATTTTTGACTGTTACTATTCTGAGAGAAATCCTAAGATTCTGGGAGGAATGAGAATGATGTTTAGCCCATGCCAGGCTCTCTAAAACTTTTGCCGGAAAAAAATGTTTTGAAATTATAAAAAATAATACCAATTACATTTATGGTAAATTTAAGACATCAGCGTGGGGGAAAATATCATTGATTGAGCATCTACTGTGTGCCTGACCCTATGCTTAGAGCTTTACATACATTACCTGGGTTTCCATCCAGTGAAGTTGAGTGATACCCAGTCCCAATGTTCCAAAGGGAGAACGCAGGCTCAGAGAGACTGAGTTCCATGTCCAAGGTCTCATCGGTGGGCGGGTTCAAGAGCTAGAGTCCCACCAAGAGATCTGAATCCAGAATCTGCCCATTTCAGTGGCATCAGGCCCTAGCGTGAGAGGCAGAAAGATCAACAGAGCCAACAAAGATTCTTTTACTGATCATATCAATGGAAAGTCAGTTAAAATGGAGAATCATGAAAATGATACATGTAAATGATACATATTTTACTAACATTTAAAATACATAATATTAATTCATTCAATAAAATCAATGTTTGAAAGTTGCTTTGAAAAAGAAACACAGGTTTTGGAACATATTTTTGAAGCATGTACATTTTTTATATGTCATAACATAGTTGACTAGAGATTCAATATAACATTGGCTTCTGAATGATGAGATTTGGCCTCTAGATTTGATAGCACACGTCCTTTTCCCTGTCTTCTTCATTTTTTGACTTGTCTGTTTCTGTCATAGCCTGAAGGATTTCTTCTCTGTGCTAGGTTTATACTGCAATAAATAGGAATCATTAGTTCATTGTTATATATCATCTCTATAAATCACTGGAACAGCCAATTTGTCTGGGATGGGCTACTAAACCACATTCTTAATTATTCTCTTGTAGTGTAGAGTTTTTCCAATATTGTCAACCTCAGGCAACATTTTTGCCTTCTCTGAGATTTAGTAAGTGTCGACCTGGGAATTTCACTCCCCGCTAAATGCTACTTTGGGGAAAAAAAGAAAAATACTCTTCTTCAATGTTAACAATTTTTAATGATTGCATGTAACCTCTATTCTTGTCTTATATTTCTTCTAAAAAGAAACATCAATATTGTTTTTAAAAACATTTTATAGCCACTTGATCCCTGCCTTGGAACAAAGAAATGCATTCTGTTATATAAACCTGGCATTTATTTAAATCACTTCTTCTGCTTTATTCATAACCAAAACATTTTATAACACAGGCCTTCAAAGTTTTTGCCAATGATACAAAGCAAGAAAAATTTTACAACAGTTAGAAATTTCATATCACATAGAGCATACATGCCACACTCACACATACACACATATAAGAAAAATTTTCCTGAAATGCCTTCACAACACACAATGCACACTGGTATTTTTTTTGTGTGCACTATTCTATTTTATTTTACTTTTTAAAAATCTTTTTCCCAGTAAATTTAATATCCTCCCCCACTAGAATCAAGACCCACAATTCAAAAAACGTTGATAAAGAATTAGCTTTCCATATATGTTTTCTCTTTTTAACTTTTTTAAATATTTATTTATTTTTGAGAGAGAGAGAGAGTGCACAAGCAAGACAGGGGCAGAAAGAGAGACACACACAGAATCCGAGGTGATCTCTGCTCTGACAGCCTGGTGTGGGGCTTAAACTCACAAACCATAAGATTAAGACCTGAGCCAAAGTCAGACACCACTCAGGCACCCCTAGATGTCTATTTTCTTCCAATGTTTCCTCACGGAATGTATAAATTCATGGGGAAAAAATCAATTTATAGAATAATTCAGGGTCTGTCCACACTGATTTTTGTGAAGAGTTCTTATCTCGAAAAAAACCAAACAATTTATATCTCTTAAATCTTGGAGACTTTTACTTTTGCCAATAATAAAAAATTTTAAAATATTATTAAACTGGTGCACCTGAGTGGCTCAGCTGGTTAAGCATCTGACTTCAGCTCAGGTCATGAGCTTACAGTTTGTGAGTTCAAGCCCCACATCGAGCTCTGTGCTGGTAGCTCAGAACCTGAAGCCTGCTTCAGATTCTGTGTGTGTGTGTGTTTCTCTGTCTATCTGACCCTCTCCCACTCATGCTCTGTCTCTCTCTCCCTCAAAAATAAACATTAAAAAATACTATTAAATTATTAATAAACATTTTTGGAATTTGGAATTCCAGCAGTATTGCCATGGGCAGCTGTTGAGAATCTTTGCTTGGATTTTGTACATACCAGTAGGCACTCACTTCACCTTTTCTACCACAGCTTTTGGAAAACACCTTATAATTTAGAACTGTTTCAATTCTATTGGAGAGTTATTCCCTAAGAAAATTTTCCCTATTGATAAGTGACTTTAACTCCTCTGTAAATTTTCAAGCAGCAGATTGATCCACAGGTAATTTGTGCACTCCAGGGCCCAATGCCTGGGTAGCACAGCTTTTTCCAACATAGAAGTCATCCATCAATTGCTGTAAAGCTTTCAGTGCAGCCAATCTTTTGGTGTAGGGCCAAGGCCTTTTCTGTAACTATTGGTCCATGAATCGGCATTCTGTGTATTTTTTCTTGCATAAGCCACATCAATAATATATCAGCTCTGATAATTAGTTTTAGGTTTTTCTTTTTAAGTAGAATAAGAATTTAAATGTACTTGGAAAGCCATATGATTACAGCCTTTCTAGATGCTACACAGTTCCCTCAAACTTTTATACTTATCCTGCCACATGTCATTTGATTCTAATTTCTTCTATTTTTAAAAAAAATTTTTGTTGTGTATTCCTTGTTTGAGAGAGAGAGACATACACCGAGCATGAGCAGGTAAGGGGCAGAGGGAGAGAGAGAAACAGAATCTGAAGCAGCCCCTGACTTGGGGCTTGAACTCACAAACCATGAGATCATGACCTGAGTTGAAGTCAGATGCTTAACCAACTGAGCCACCCAGTAACCCCAATTCTAGTTCCTTCTTAAGTAGCATTCCCTAAAATCTAAACTATTCAACTGGATTTTCATAAAAAACAACCCTTTTTATTATTTTCACATCCATAATGTATTGGCTTATGTAACATTTAATTACATTCATATAATGATAATAACAAGGGGACATTGTGTACACAAAATTAGAGAAACTATAGCTGACTCCTCTTTTTAAATGTTAATTTATTTTTGAGACAGAGAGTGTGAGTGAGGGGGAAGGGCAGAAGGAGAGGGTGACAGAGAATCCCAAGCAGGTTCCCCACTGTCAGTGCAGAGCCCACTGCAGGGCTCAAACTCAAGAGTCATGGGATCATGATCTGAGCCAAAACTAAGAGCTGGACAGTTAACCACATGAGGCACCCAGGCACTCCAAACTGACTCTTGATAGACATACAACTCAAGTGGAAGAATTAGTGCATCTAGACTCCAGCAAGAGGTCTACTGGCAATGAGCATTCAGAGTGTGGTTTGCAGAAGAAATGGAAAGTATTGGGCAATTCAGGAGTAGGTTAAGAAGATATGGGTTAAGAGAACTTCTCTGTCCTACAGTACAGGAAGGAAGAAAGGCATGTGGGAAGAGCTCAAGAAGGTCCCAAGACAAGGGGCACCTGGGTGGCTTAGTCAGTTGAGCGACCAACTTGGGCTCAGGTCATGATCTTGAGGTTCATGAGTTCAAGCCCTACAACGAGCTCACTGCTGTCAGCATGGGACCCACTTTGGATCCTCTGTCCTCCTCTCTCTGCCCCTCCCCTGCGCTCGCTCTCTCTCTCTCTCTCTCTCTCTCTCTCTCTCTTTCTCTAAAATAAATAAACATGAAAAAGAAAATCTTTAAGATTCTTTCTAAAAAAAAATTTCCCGAAAGAGAAATTAAAGTCTTGCCACTTTACTTAGGAGGTGCAAGCCTAGGTATTAAGGGCTAAGGGAGAAGGGGGTGTGAGTAAGGAAAGATACCGAACACCCCAATACAGTGCAGCACATAGCTGGCAACCCAAGAGGCATGTTTACTCACCAGCAAGCCTTCTCTGAAAAGTTCGCAAAGAGAAACTACATCTCTGAACAATCCAAAAAAGGGCAAAAGGAGTTGAAATTTATTGACCCAGCTCCTCTCTCTAATCTACTGGTTTTCACTAGTACAGGGTTGCTCCACAGTGAGTTGATTCCTCTATATCTCAAGTGCATCTTCCAGCTTCTCAGCATCCAATGAAGGAACCAGATCCCATATCCAAACAGTAGGACTTCTTAGCCTCAGCCTCAAAAGTTTGAAAGGGGAGGGGCTCAGCATGTGATGCTTACAGGTAATGCAAATTCAGGGCTTCAGTTCAGACTCCAACCAGCTCAGGGATCTCCTAAGGATGCCAGCGAAGGGGGGAATGACATTATACAGAAAATGTGCAGCTGCATGTGAAAGAAAAGGGTGCTTAAGAGAATCTGAGAAGTCACACAAGGTTTGTGCCCAACACTGGAAGCTTGACAGAGAAAGCTTTGCATTTTAAAGGACAGAGAATGGGAGTAAGGACATTCCAGGTGGAAGGAATGGTGTATTTTAAAAGACCCAGTGGTGGAGGGGAGGGCTCCTGGGTGACTCCATGCTCAAGTCATGCTCTCAGGGTTCCTGGGTTGGAACCCCACATGAGTTCAAGCCCTGCAACAGGCTCTGCTGTCAGCGCAGAAACTGCTTGGAATTCTCTGTCCCCTCCCCTCTCTCTGCTTCTCTCTCTCTTTCTCTCCCCCCCCCAAAATAAATAAAACATTAAAAACAATTTTTAAAGACGCAATGGGAGGAAATAGTATGACTTTTTAAATGGAGAGCAAACAGTATCATGTGTCTGGCATATGGGGGAGCACTAGAGTATGAAAGAAGAGGAAAAACTCAGCAGGTCAGATGATGTCAGCCCCACCACACTACTGACTTACAGAGAATGTACTGTCAGCTGAAACCCCCTACGTTGTTACCTTTTCCCCACATCCGGACCCAACCAGCACCCAGCATCTTGATTCCTAGTTCTCATCCACTATCATGCCCACTAGTGAGTATCCTTCCCCAGACAGCAGCCCTCAGGGAAAAGATGGAATATAGATAAGGCTTAGAGAAAATAAAACTGTTCATTTCTCCCAAATAGTGAAGCCTACATATTTCACAGAATTAATGTTGACAGAATCCACAGAGTTTAGGGAAAAGCAAGAGCCAGAGCTCATATGATTTCTTCCAGCCATTTCAGAGCTTGCAATTTCTCTGCCATTGGTAACCTACCGTGGATAATTCATTTCATGCCTGTCTACTCTGGTAAAACCTTGGAATGAATTGAATTGTTACAAAAAGGTGAAAATTAGGAATGCCAAGAGTCATTTGATGCAGCTAATTAGTAGTCATCATATCTGCAGTTTTGCACGTGCTCCTGACTTTCTTTACCTGTAAACTTAGTTTCCAAGTTGTGTCTGATCAAAGAATTGTGAGAAACCCTTTTGCCTGTTGTCAAGGAAAAGGTCTTATCTCTTTACGCTGGAGCATTCGAGAAAAATATTCACTTTCAAGTGATCTTTCTGTTCTTGGAATTATTTTGATCAAACTAAAAACCTGTAAGCTAGAATTTAGCTCAACTACGTGCTGGGTGCAGAGGAGGCGAAATGAAAGAAATGGACGTGCCCTTCCAGTGGCTTCCACTGCATGTAGATTAATGCCCCTCTATTTTACTACACTAAGAAAAGTTGGGGTGGGGTGAGAAAACCAAGCTCTTTGTGTGGGTGGGCAATGTCCTACCTCTCTGACCTTATCTCCATGTAGGTTTCCCTCACTCAACACACCACCTTAGTGGTCAGCTCTCACTGCTTTGAACCCATCATGCCTGTTCCCACCTTCTGCATTTGCTGTTCCCACTGCCTAGAATGCTCTCTTCCCTCCTCCTCTGCCCCAAACTCTTCACAAAACTCTGCTCCTTCATGAAGTCATATATCAGGTTGAAAGTCACCTTCTCAACAAATCCTTCCCTGACCCACATGTATCAGTTAAGATATTTTCAGCAACAAGTAACAAAGAAGACCCATCCAGAAATAGTGAAAACAAAGCTTTGGTAACTCATGAACAAGGGAAGGATAGTTCTGAGGTTGGATAAATCTTTGGCATTGGGACTTCATCAAAGACCTAGGTCCTTTTCAACTTTCCACTCCACAACTTTAAGAAGACAACAATGCTCCCTTTGGGGTCACAGGTTCTATACACCATGAGGACACAATGATGTTCACTGAAGAATAAACATTTATTTCTGTTCAGTTCTTATTCGCAAAAAAAAAAAAATCTATATTGAAGGCCCCCCAGCTGCCAACTCTCTGACCACATGGCCAGGACTTAGTTTTACTCAAACTAATCACTGGCAAGAAGGAAGAGACAACCATCACTGACATTGGGAGGGCTCTGGGGAAAGGTCATATTCCTATGAAGACCAGAGGGAAAGCACCCAGACAAAATCAAAGTTGTGCCAGCAAGAACAAGGAGGGAGGCCAGGGTTGGAGCGGGAATGGCCATTAAAAGACCATCAGAGCGGATGAATCACTGGAATCTACTCCTGAAATCATTGTTCGCTGCACAGTATGCTAACTAACTTGGATGCAAATTTAAAAATTAATCAATCAATTAATTTTAAAAGTAAAATAAATAGAAGACACTTAGTACTGACTACAATATCCAATGTTACATAGCTTCAGGCACTCACTCTTTAGCACAAGGAATCTTTTCATCTCTATATAGGACTGAGCTTAGCCTTATATTTATCTTGTCCACTTATTCATTTATTTTCTGATGCACCCATGCAAACATAAGCTCCAAGAGGACAAGGGTATTGACCATCATCTCACCAGGCTATTCTTGGCACCAGGACAGTTCCTGACACATAAAGGCACACAGAGAATATTTTTGAATGGATGCATGCATGAATATGTCCATATAGATGCTTGTTCTGCCTTTGTACCCTTTGTGGTAGTTTGGTATTCAACTTTCCAATAGAAAAATCCACCAAAACTAAAGCACTTTGATAACTATGACCTTGAGAGACAACCATTGAACTCATAGATCCCATCTTTCCTGATTTCAACAAACCTTCACAGAAACTCAAAACGGAGTGCAACATATTTCTCCTTCATTTTGCACCTTCTCTAGGATTTTCTGATTCCATGATGATCCCACTCCCCATCCAGGAGCCCAAAGAAGAATCTTTGGTGTCTTCCCCATTCCTCCTTCTCCCTTATCCACCCCCACATCCAATAGTCAAGCCTTGAAGAACTTGAAAATCCATCCCTCCTCTCAATTCTTACAGTCACTTTCTCAGTTAGGTCACGTGAAATAAACTCTAATATCTTTACCAACTCAACTTTCTATGATGCTGTGACTCCTATATCCTAATTTCCCAGGGCTTAGCATTAAAACACAGCTATCAGAAAAGGATTGAGTTCATTATTATTTTGAATTACCATAATATCAAGAACATACTTCATTTCTGCTTTTCCTATCCTCACTAAGGTTACATTTGAGAGCACAAGGAAGAAGAAAAGACAGTTTAAGTTGTTACTTTAATTGGCCATTTCTTAGCAGTGGAAGAGAAGGTAGAACATAGCTCAGGGTTTTTTAGCTTGATATTCAGCCAATTGTGCAGAGTCCAATCCTGTAAAAAATCCATCAATATATAAAATAAATGAAACAGAGAGGGTCCAACATCTTTTATGATCTGGGGATGTTAGCCATGGAGAACTTTTTGCTTTCAAACATATATCATAATTATTGAAATGATGTTAAAGAAAATTTATGGATAACATGTGATACTTCCTTTGGTCTCCCAATCAGAAAATTCCATTTATCCTCTGAATTCCCAGAACACTTGATATGGTACATTCATTCTCATCCTCTCTAGTATGTGTTAAATTATTTTTAACTTTATTATATCTCCCCTACTCACCTGTAGGCAAAGCCTAAGTGTATTAGGGAGTCTTAACTCATTAGGGTCACATACATGAAATAATCATTCTCTTTTCCAATCACTGCTTTCAGCCACACTCTGTTGAAGCCCTCTCTTCCATCCCTTGATGACAATTGGGTAGAATACATCACTTTGTGGTTACTTTCAGTAATTAAATGTCCTTTCTATTTTAAAACTTCTATTTCATCTTGGATACAAAACTACGCATATCTGTCCTATGGGTTGGACACATGGATTGAGGAAACTGAAGGGGTGTTTGGTCTAATTTTTCACTTCCTCCCTCTACTCCCTCAAGACAGACCCTTAGCTCTTCAATAGTTGGGAATAGAGAAGAGATGGGGGGGGTAACAGGAAAGGGACAAAGGTTTCCTTACTCAACTAACATGGTTGAATTCTGTCATTAGATTTGCTGCTTTTAACCATGTGGTGGGTGTTTATGTGCTGACACTTCTAAGTGGCTCCCTCCAGGGCCCTGTGAAATCTCTCCATTTGTGAAGCACAGATCTCTCCCATGGGAAAGGTGGATTGCCTCTCTGGCTCTCCACTCAGCTCCCACTGGTTTTGCAGTCTCCCTACTGGTAAACAGCCTGAGTTGATCCATCCCAGCTTGCTGTGAAGCATCTTCTCAGTCTCCAGGAAAACCACAATGCAGGGCATGCCAATGATGAGAGTGCTGATTGCCTGGTTGTCAGCTTTTCCTAAGCTTTGCCAACTCATTCCCATTCCTTTTCCTTTTACTTAAGAGGCAGACCCACTACTTAAGAACATATCTAACTATGTACCATGATGACCATTACCACTTCTTGTGGCCAGCTCCAATCTTATAAGAGACTCTAGTGATTCCTATCACTTGACTTTGAGGTGAAAGGTGGGGATAGCACTTCTCACCTGAACACTCTCCATCAGCACAACCCATAGGCTCTCTCTATTCTACCTTCCCATCCTCTCCTTTATAGCCTGGGTGAGGAACCAGGGAGGGGTTTTGGTGAGGTCTGTCTTGCCCACTGTGAGGAGTGCTAGCAGCTCTTTTTAGATGGATAGAACTGCCACCTCTGTACCCTCTACTCTGGACTTGAGGTGGCTCTTCTGCAGCCACAGGATGAAGTCCTACTCAATATCCTCTCTCACAGTATAATTTTTATACTGCTGCATAACAGATTGCCACAAATCCTAGGCTTGAAACAATATACATCCATCATCTCATAGTTTCCATGGGTGCAGGCATATTTTATCGGATTTCCACTCAGCCTCTCAGAAGGCTACAATCAAGGCATTAGCTCAACTTTATTTGTATCTGTAGGCTTGACTGGGGAAGAATATTCTTGGAAACCTACTGGGGTTTTCAGAAAAATTCATTTCTTTGCAGGTGTATGACTCAGGTCCATGTTTTCTTGCTTTCTGTCATTCAGGGGCTAGTCCCAGTCCCTGGAAGCCACTCTCAGTTCCTTGCCAAATGGGCCCTCTATAGACCCTCCACACACACAAACTGCAGATCACTTCTTCAAAACCAACAGAAGTATCTCTCACTCCAATCTGCTCAGAGTCTAATGTAATCTCACACAACAAAGGGAGTGACTGCCATATTCTGCATACACCAGCTTAACCACATTCTGTTGTCTGAAGAAGTCACAGATGCCAACCATTATCCAGGAGAGGGGATTATAAGGGATGCGGTTCATTGGGAGCCACCTTAGGGCATGTCCACTGCACATAGGTTTTCTTCCATCCTTCTATATGTAGATGGCCTAATATGTGTAAATCACACCATGCTGAGTGAGACAAAAATGATTAAGGCAAGCCCCTATTCTCAAGAAGATCATATACAAGTGGGAAATACGGTCCTGTGAATGGGTAACTTGTAGCCTGTAATAAATGCCTGCATATAGTTATACACAAAGCACCAGCCAGAGCCAGGAACTCTAATTTTACAGAATGAAGATGGAAAAAGTTCACAGAGGAGGTGTTGTTTGCACAGACTTTTGAAAGAGGAAGGGGGCCCACAGCTTTTTGCACGTGCTTTTCCTGTATCATGCATTCAGCCAATGTGTATTGAATAAAAAGCTAACACACATGAACAAAGAACTAATTTTCCAAATGAACAGAGTGAAGACTTAGGGAGATACCTGACATCGCAGCAATTCCAACATAAAATTTGTGTAGGGTTGGTGTCAAAGGTCAACCTGGCTATATACTACACAGGCCTTAAGAACTTAAAGGCCTTCAAAAGTCAATTTCTCATTCTATACCTATGAGGCAGCATAGGTGCCCAGAGAGTACAGAGCAGAAGAACATGGTCTTAGATTGAAGGACAGGTGAGTAGAGGGTGGAGCTCAGGGCAAAGGCTCACCCATCAGAGGAGAGAAGAGGGCATAGCTGTCCAGGGCTACAGCTAGACAAGTGGTTCTAGACCAGTGAAATGCAGACAGTCGTCCACTTCTAAAAGTTGTACTTTTAGACAACCGTCATGTTCATACAGCACCTACCAACACCATAACTGCCTTTGATCTACCCAAGAAAGACTTTCTTACATGAGCTGACAAATGAACACTTTTAACTATTTAATACTAGCACTTACCAAGGTCCTTTCTAACAATGTCACCACCTTGGGCTGTACAGTAGTGTTTACTGCATAAATATGAATGCAATGTTGCAAAGACCTTCAAACAGGTTCTGGAGAGCCCCCAGGGGGGCCTCTGAGATCCTGTGTTTCTCTCCTCTTTCCCATCGAGATTGCTCCATTTCTGTATGTTTACAGACTGGGATCCTGGGAAGACTTTATTTGAAGAGAATTCCATTGTTTGTGTTTTTCCCCAAAACACCATGTTATTATATTTCATCCTTTTCTTAATAAAAATGGGAAATTGGAAAACCGTCTTGAAACAAGTGATAGAAAACATAAGCCTCATAAACATATTACAATCAAAATTAAGATGGAAATCTTTAAGATCACCCAGAGCAGCTGAGCTTCATTTCAATTCAATGTTTAATGAACGTATCATGGGCCAACCAGACATGTGATTAATTGTGAAGGGAAAAAAGTGAAAGATTAACGTACAAAATATCATCAATAATGTAGTGTTGAAGATTGAGCCTAAAACCGAAGATGTAATTAGGGATATTATGGTATTTCAAGCTCTCTGGAATGGGCTCTTGCTACAATATAAATGTCTGTATCCTTCACGCATTTGAGGTTAACACATACATGTTTTTTAGCAATGTGTATGTATGTAAAAACCAGAAGACTATCTGCAAAACCAAAAGTGTTTTCATTAAATAAACTCATGAGTGAATGGCTGCCTCCAAGCAATGCATCCTGAATATTCTCAGTATCTACACCCTACACATATCGTTTCTTTTGGTTGTAGTTTTACTTTCAATATCCATCTCATAAGGTTAGTTTCAATCCAAATCTGCTTTCTTTAATTCTTAATTTTGGCCTTTGTTTTCATTAAGAATTCTAAGCACTTTAACAAATCAAGAAAAAAAAAGCTTCAGAAAATCATGACAAATATTTCTAACACTGGTCCTATTCTTCTTTCCATCTTGTTTTATCTCAAATTATTCAAAGTATAGAGAATTTCTGATCACCACAATAAGAAGCCAATAACAGTGCAGGGCCTTGTTATGAGGAAATAAATCTAATGGAGATCCATTTTGCCTTGGCAGTGAGAAAAACAAATATTAAGACAAATAGAATCATTGTTCAGAGGAACGATCTCTCCTTCAAACATTACGAAAATGAGAAATTTAAGAAGCCTTATGGGCAAATACTTGGATGGGAAGCATCTTAAAACCTACTTTTCCAGATTTCCACTGCCTTCCTACTGTCTTGCATTTCTTTGCTTCCTGAGTCCTTTCAACAAATAGCCTGTCTCTCTGCAAATGTTCAGCAATACAACAAACACACAAAAAACACCTATCATGGGCAGTACACCGTCATAGGTGCAATGGAAGATCCAGAGCTAAGCTCACCTGAGAGCTTATAGTATAGCTGGGGAGCTAATTTGTGTAATCTAACAAAACATAAAAATATACAAATACTTAAAGAAAGAAAAAGATGAGGTTTTTTGGGAAAGGTAGCATTTGAGCTGGTTTTGAAATATTGGTAAGATTTAGACTTGCAAAGATGAAGGCATCCCTAGAAAGGGAACTCATGAATAAACATGCCAAAATGATAAAGCATAAAATAGTTCAGAGAATGAAACCCAAAACTTGGGCTTTGCAAACTGAAAGACTCAGTTTCAAACCCTAGCTGATTAAGCCAACTCAAACATCTTCTTAGACGGCACAAAGGACTCTTTCCTCTGGGATGCTGAAACATGATGTTGGGTTGCAGACTTGACTTCGGCACATTGAGGCAGCACATTTTCTACCACACTGCCTCATTCTTTCCTTCCCCCCCTGTGCCATGTTTATGCTTAGTTACTGAAACATACAAAGCCGCCTGCCCAAGGGCATCCATGTTTCAGAGCCTGGATTCAAACTGAAATCTCCATTATTTCAAAGCCTCTGCTCAGCCAAGATCAAGCTGCCACATTGCCTTGCCTCCCCCACTAGAATCTGTCTCCTTGACTTTTAACTATCCTGGGAGTCCAGCATCCACGCATCCCACCCACACCTTGCTAGGCAACCAGCAGCTCTGGAAAAAAAGAAACTCAAGCTTCATTCCACCAATTGACCTTTGTTCTTATTAGTTCTTGTTGCCATTTTAAGTCACAAACAAATAAGTAGCCACCCCATGCATTGCCTCCGTCTAAATTTCTCACATCTGTCAATTTATTTATTTATTTACTTATTTATTTTTATAATCGTTTATTGTCAAATTGGTTTCTGTATAACACCCACTGCTTCTCCCCACAAGTGCCTTCCTCCACGATGGAAAATGCCAACTGAACTGAACATTCAACATGTTGGACCCAGTACAACAAGAAAAGGGGAAAAAAAATTAATATCACAATGACCTACATGACTGTGATACATCAAAATATATTCAACTTCCATTTGGGAAATATATCCCCAGCCATGGCGGGGAGGAGAAAGTGAACAACCCTTTGCCAGTGAGCAATGGGCTACCACACAGTGAGAGAAGTCACCTCTGTGAGTGTGTGTGGAGCCATGAAGTCAGCCCTACCTCAGTTTCACTAACATGGTATCTTAGCTCCGGCTCTTGTAACCAAATTGTCACAGACTGGCTGGCTTAAACAACAAACATTTAATTCTCACAGTTGTAGAGACTGGTAAGTCCAAGATCAGGGTGCTGGCTGATCCAGTGTCTGATAACAGCCTGGTCTCTGGTTACAGATAGCCATATTCTGGGGTAGCCTCACAGAGCAGAGAGAGAGAGGCCAAATTCTCGTCCATGAAGACACTACTTACAGGATCTAGTTCCTCCCAAATGCCTGCTTCTTAATACTATCCCATCCAGTTAAGATTTTAACATGTAAATTTGGAGTGGACACGTATACTCAGTTCATAACAAGAGGTCTTTACAATCACTCTATAAGGAAGGTTGTTTTCATCTTGTTTACATGTGAGGACTCTTCAGCTCAAAGCAGTTAAGTAACATGCCTAAAATCATATTACGAATTAATCACCAAGCAATAAGCAGAAATTCAAAGTTGGCTTTTTGGGGGCCTAACTCCTTACCTCTAGTCCCAATATAGAGATACGTCCTGGTGGGGGTCCTTCAGAATCTCCCCCATAATGTCTCCCCATCTGATATCTCCTTTCTAAACTCTGCTCTTGTTCTACCCTAAACTCTCTAATTTGCTAAGATTTGAGTGCTTACAGTGTGCTAAGTACTATTCCGAATGATTTAAAAGCAGTTAATTTTCACAACAGCCTGATGAAGTGGGCAGAGTTGGTGCTCCATCCTGACTGGTCAGTGCCATCCACGCCAACCAGTTACTAAATACTTTTAGTATCACTCCTGGAATACACATTATAATTATGGCTGCCTACAAGATGAGAAAGGCAAGGCTAAGAGAGGTAAGGTGACACAGCCAACGTCAGTGTGGCATCAGCAAGATTCAAACTCAGGTCATTTTGGTGGCAAAACCCATCACCACACCTCATTCCATACTTCTCTGAGGTCTCTGCCGATTCCAAAGGGGCCTCAGGGCACCTGAGTGGCTCAGTCAGTTAAGTAGCGGATTTTGGCTCAGGTCATGATCTCAAAATTTGTGAATTCGAGCCCTGTGTCAGGTTCTGTGCTGACAGCTCAGAGCCTGGAGCCTGCTTTAGATTCTATGTCTCCCTCTCTTTCTGTCCCTCTTCCACTCACACTCTGTATCCCTCTCTCTCAAAAATAAATAAATATTTTAAAAAATTTAAACAAAGGGCCTGGATTCAAATAGCTCATCTGCCTGTCATCCAGCAATCCCGTGAACTCAGATGAACAGATAGCCTCTGTGAGCTTATATTTCCTGATCTGTACAATGGGTACAACACCCAACTCAAATATTTGTCATGAAGTATACATCTAAATAAATACAGTCATGAGCATGACTGCCTTTGGCAGTCACTGAATTATTATTATTGGTGGTGGTATTGTTACTTGTTATTGTCATTAAAAAACAAAACAACTTCAAAAGGCATTTAAAATTCCTTATGACCTATTTACCTCACTGTTCCTCAAACCTAATATGTCTTCCTGGACTCCCATCAAGAATCACATAAATAGGAAATGTGTGTCCATTCTTCATGCTCCTGATCACATTGGTCTCAGTCTGCCTTTCCCATTTCTCTACCTATGGAAAAAGTTCCTAATAAGCGTCCAATTCAGTGTCAATGCCACCTTTCAAAAGAAACCTTCTCCAATCCCATCAGTGCACATTGCTTTTACCTCTAGTAAACAATTTCTTTCTGTCCTTTGTCTTTTCATTTACTTTTCATCCATCCATTCATTTATTCATTCATCTCCCAAAGAGATAGAACCTCATCTATTCATGTCTGCATCTCCCACAGTATCTAACTGAATACATAGAAGAGAGAAAAGGAAGAGAGAGCGTGAGCAGAGAAGAATAGATGGTCCAGAGACGAGCCCAATAAAGGATGAGATAGGACAGACACTGGGCAGAGCCCACAGAGGATGTCTGGTTGGCCAGAGCTGTTGTGTAACCAATATCCTGGGCGTCATGCATTAGAATAAACCCTGTGTGCTGTAGTCGGCCATGTGGATCCTAATTAGCTGGGTGATTTTAATCAAGTCAGTTTACCTCTCTGGGCCTTGGTACCTTTACTTATAAAATTAAAGAAATGCACTAAGTCTCAAGGGACATGCATCCATGCCCCATCTCCAGACACACTGCCATCACCATTAAGCTTGCAATGATCATACTGTGATGTCACTGCCTGGCTCCTCCATGAAACTCTGAGCTCCTGCAAAAGATGTATCGTGCAATGGATCTTGTTAGCTACTGCCTCCTTTTCACTCAGCATTATTTTCCTGAATGACTGACTGAATGAATGAATGAATGACCTGAAGGAATGATAAGTTCCAACAACCCCAGAACAGAAATCTGGGCTTAGGCAGAGTTTGTATAGCAGTGGTTTTATGGCTCCTGGTGACAGAGTTGGATGTGAACAGGCTGCCCCCTGGGACAGTTCCAGCTTTTGCCTATTGTCCCAGTGAAATTATTATAGCATCCCTTTTCTTCCTTGCACTGGTCCCTATTAGATGATAAGTTAAATGGTCACCCAGCAATGAGGGAACCTAATGCTCTCAGTACTGACCATTAACCAGATGCCTTGATCAGCCATTTTCCATGAATGTTCTTTGTCAATCTACCTGAGAACCCTTAATATAGATGTTATCATTCCCATTGTCCAGATAAAGAAATTGAGGCTTGGTAAGTTGATATGAATGGCTGAAAAACTCAGAGCCACTAATCACTAGAAACTAGACTCATATCCCAGACTGCCTGAATCTAAAGCCTGCACTTTCTATGTTTCCATGTGGTTGGATCATGGGGAAGAGTAGGAAATGAGAAAGGTCATGGTTCTCTAAACTCAAGGTGAGATTTCTCCCAATCATCTCTCTCTAGTTACATTTTCTCTATTCCTAATTTATTTCTCCACTCCCAAGCCCCAGGAAGGCCACAGTTTCAATTTTGGTGTAGTGGGCACATCTCTCCTCTTTCCATCACTCTTTTACTGCTACCTTCAGAGAATAAAGCTGTAAGAGAGAACCGTGCTCTACAGCTCCGTGAGAAGGAGCCACAATGTTCTTGAGTATAACGCACTGCAGGAGTTGATCTTCATGGTGCCAGGGAGGATGTGCACAGAGAAAGCAGACTCAGAGGCAGCACAGCATGGGGGTTTCTCCCCAGACACAGCTACAATGGAGAAGGATGTGGGCTTTGTGAGTCCACCTGTGTGGGTTTGAGTCCCAATCAGCCATTTCTGCCTATTTGATGTTGGGTTAATTAGGTAGCCATTCACAGCCTCAGTTTCCTCATCTGTAACCGTGCATTGCCACTGGGTCGTCAGAAGAGGACTTATTATCACCAGCCACTGGTTCACATGGACAGTGCAGTTAAAGCCTAGGGTCTTAGGGCTCCTCTGCCCATGAACAAGATTCCTGGGGACAAATCTTCTGTCCTCTCCCTAGTCTCCAATGCATCCTCTGGCTAGAACCCAAAGACTCTTGAGCCTCCCTCCCTCCAATTGCTCCACCATCTTTCCTGGCCTCCCTCTCATTCTGAGTTCATGGCAATGGCCTTCTGCTTTGCCCTTCTCCCTTTCCTCCACCAATTTATTCTCCACTCAGATTCCAGATGGATTTCTTTTAAAGTGCAAATCTATTCATATCACTTGCCTACTTAAAATTCTCTAGTCGTTTCCTCTTGCCCTCAGAATCAGTTCAAACTCCTTGGAGAGAATTACACAGCTGGGGTGCCCTCACCCCATCATTCCCTGCTCTCTAGCCAGAGTGAACGTCTCTTGGTTCCATTAAAGGGCCACACTCACTCTGGCCTCAGGGTTCTCATGATACTTTTCTCTTTTCCTGAAATATTATTCTACCCTGCCCATCCTCCACCCCACTCATTCACTCACTCACTCTCTCCTCATCTGGTTAACTCTTTCAGGCCATTTAAATCTTAGCCTGAATCTCACCTTGAAGATGAGTCTATCCTAACCTTATATGTCAACCAAGGCCACCCAATTATGGGTGTCAAAGCCCCTTGTAAAATTCAGGACACTCAGAATGACTCATTCATGGGCTCTCCTCACCTCCAGACTGAACCCTAATAGGAGAGGAGACCACATCTCACTTCCATCCTATGGATGCTACATCCTTACATCCCTACACAAAGAGGAATCAGAGGCAAAGAAAGAATCCCATTTATTCATCCACTCACTCACTCACTCATTCATTCATCATTTATTTCCATTGTGGTAAAGTGGGCATTTCTCTCCTCCTTCCATCACCTGCTCTCTGCTACTGTCTACAAGAAAGGACTGTGCCTTGTAAGGCAGAGAGGAGAAAGACTCACAGACTCTTTGAGAGTATCACCTAACAGGAGTTGACTCTTATAGTGTAAGAGATTTAATGTCTTTAAGGTCTTGAAGCCAGACCTTGGTGAGGACCTCTCTGCCTTTTCCTGTCCTCTTAATGGCAGCATGTGAAATCTTCAGTCTGCCCCATACCCCTTCCCAGCAGTGGGACCACATGGAGCAGGTAATGACACAAGTTTAAGGTAAGACACTGAGAGAACACAGATTTAGGAAAGGGGAATGGATGAAAATGGGTGAAGGCTCAGGTGGGAAGAGAGGGAAAAGGAAGAAGTTCTGAGTGTGTCCTAAGAGGCTCCATCTAAATCCCCCACCTAGAATTGGACTAGAGAAGCCATCAGAACCTCTACCACCTTATGGATTCTGGATGGTTTGGAATGTATGTATTGCTTAGGCCTGCAATAAAAGGCTGATTTAAATGTTTGTCCAGATTCCCCACTTATGCTCTTAAAGGGCTGATAATTTTGTTTGTAGTCCTCCTTTGGCAAACACTAATGGCTGTCCATCAGAATCCATATATTCCTTCTTCTATAGGAATAGAATTTAAGCATGGGCATTTCCTGGTTATGCCTACATTTCCCAGGTCCCCTTACAGCTAGCTATGCATGCTAAGTGCACGACTATGTTTAGACCAATGGGATGTGAATGACAGTGACGTGGACTTTCTACACCATCGCCAAGCCACTGGTCCTAGAGAGCTTCTATTTCCTTTCCTATGAACAGCATCACGAGGGACCACGCAGATGAGGACAACACCTTAAAGAATGCACAGCAATAACATGAAAGAAAGGAACCTGGGTCCATGAATGGCCACATGAAGTAGAGCAGCACACCAGCCCTGATTGCTCACGTCAGGGATGTTTCATGAGAGTACAATAAGCTCATCTTCCTTAAGTCATGGTGTTGAGGGTATCTTTGTTATTGTGGGTTAGCCATTATCCCAATGGCTTTTTGCTTTGTTTTCCATGTTAAATGTGTAGAGTTGGCTTTTCAAGTCATTGGCTATATAAAGCAATAAGGAACTTCCATAGTGTGTGTTTTCTCTTAATACCATATAGTAATCCTAACAATGCTCCCTTGGGACTCACTTAACTAGGCAAAGTCATACATGTTGAATATCATGCACATTGAATTTAGATGCATTCTGAGGCTCTGAGGCTCCTATGAAAATATATGCACACCTTATATCTATATATCTATCTGTTATAGCACAGTTGATATGTAAATGACATTCAGGTTTCAGCCCAAAATCTGCCTTCCCCAAGAAGTCTTCCCTCAACTCTTGCATGGATAGGCATCTGTGTACAACTTCTCTCCTCTGCCAGCTTGAACACTGATGCCTCTTTACTCATTGACTTATATTATTTTTGAGAGAAAGAGAGAGAGAAAGAGAGACTCAGTGTGGAGTCCGATGTGGGGCTCAAACCCATGACCCCAGAATCATGACCTGAGATGAAATCGAGTCAAACACTCAACTGACTGAGCCACCAGGTGTCCGTATACTCATTGACTTCTTAAGGACCTATTATGTGCTAGGTACTGTGCTAGGTGCTAAGGTTAGAATGATAAATGGCACAGATGTCTATCCTCAGAGTCTGGTGGAGGGAGAGAAAGACACGGATCAGAACTGACAACACAGTGGCAAGTACTGCTACCATGAGATGACAAAAGTAGTTTGAGGACAAAGACAAGAAACAACTAACCACTGGGGGGAATTGAAAGTCTTCATGGGAAAGGGGGTTATTTGAATAGTCTGTAATATCCCATCCAAACACTATCACATTTTTTTGGGTATATCAACCAGTAATAGTCATCAAATAACACCAATACATTACTTTTATGTATACTATTCCATTTAATTCACACAACCAGCTCTGAAAGATGAGTGTTAAGATTGCTTTATTTTTATAGATGGAAAAATTGAGCTTCATAAAGTTTGGCTTTCTTAGGGTCACTAAGTGAGTGAATGGATTTAAGCAAAAGTCTTTGGGTTCAAAAGTATGTGAGTTTTCCACCCCACCCCCATCTTAGCCTAGCTTCTTGGGGATTGGCCCTTCATGCCAGCAGTTTATCTAGCTTTGATTTGTCATCCCTGAAATTCTGTCTTCCACCTCTATCCCTAAGTTCTGTATAGTGGAACTTCAGGAGAGAGATGCCTTATATCTCCCCAGTAACTGATCTAAGCTACCACAATATCAGAACCCTGGAGCCTGGTTATCTGAGAAAAGAAATCAGCTAGTGTATTTTAAAAAACTCGTGACTACACCAATTAAATTGTTAGGGATTTAAATCTCCCACTATAATTTTCCCAAAGTCTATCCTATGAGAATGATGAAGACATTACTAAAAGTGGTGTTAAATATTCAAGAACCCAAAATACATATAAACCAAGAATAGATTAATCCAAAGGGGGCTAAATACATTCTGAGGATAGCATATCTACCTAATTTCAAAAAGCAAAGAAGATTTACCTATAATTTAGAACAAATAAGCAACAATATAATCCTTAACCTGTTAACAGGGTGGGGGGTTGGGGGCAAGCACAAGTTAAGATGTCACAGGATATTTCACTAGCTTTTTAAAAAATAGATGAAGCATATTCCAAAATTGGGATTAACCATTTAATTACAAATGTGTTAAAAATTAAAATTGGTGCATAAAAATAAATATTTCTCAAAATTTACTGAGATGTTGACGGTGAATATCGTTAGGTAATGGTCATTTTCTCTATTCCCTGAAACTTTAATGTACATGTATTATTGTCACCAAAAAAGAGAGAGTGGGGGTAACCAAGAAACAGAAGGAAGTATTTAGGTATCTTAAGCACCAATAAAGAGGAATGGATGGAACAAGAAACATCTAAGTCATATAAAGACCAGAAGACTGTCATCAGAAAATAAGTCCTTGATCTTTGTGCCAAGATTAAGGCCGTTTGTCTGGTGAATCCTATGGAGCCTTGAATAAAGTTCTTCAGTGTACAAAATAAATGCATATGCTTACAAAAGAAACAAATTATACTGAAATATAACTAGCAAAATGTTACAACACACAAATTTGAGATTAAGTGATGTGTGTGCTTCTTTACTGATGCCTGAAATAATAAGTGGTGGGCCTAATAATAAATAAGTAATAATAAGTATAATAAATAATAATAAATAAGCACAAGTGATATTTTAGATGATCTGCCACAGTTGTAGTAGAATATGAAAGTATTTCTAAAGGCAATGTCACTTTCGTTGCTGATACTACTATGGTTTGTTATTCACATTCATCACCAAAAGACATCCTGAATTTCAGTTAGCAATAAGTGAAAATAATGGTACTGTTCTTCTTCATCCACACTCATGAACAAAGGTTGTAACCTTGGTTTCAGAAACTCTATAGAAAGACCATATTTCAGGATAATGCCATTTCAGCTAGACGGGAGAACTAACATTTATTAAGTGCCTACTATGTACCATGAACTATTATATAAACATCATGTTCATTATAAACCCACTTCTCCCTTAACCCTCACTAGAGGACATTGAAAGCAATAATAGGGTAAGATTGGAAAAGAGACTCCTTTGTTGAATTAGGGCCATATTTAATAACATTAAAGAACAGCTATCTTCTATCAAGGTTAAATTCTACTAAACAATTCACTTCTAAATTCCTATGGTCGACTACCATCAGAATCCAAAAGTTGCAAACAAGAATTCCAAGTTTATGCTCCTTCTTCAAGCCCTAATTGTGTTTTAAAACCTAGGGACATTGAACAGGTGCTTGGCACACAAAGCAGGGGGCAAGTAACAAGGGGGCAGCTGCCCCACCAAACCCACAGTGTGAAGGACCGCAAGGCTGCTATATAGGATGGGGAGGGAGGGAAGGAGAGAGGAAATTGGTGCTCTGAGAAGTGAGGGAGGGGGGACCCCTGACCTCTTACTGTTATATTCTCCAGGAGATGCTCTGGGTGGAAAAGAAAGACCCTAAATTCAACAGACTTTACTGAGCATTGACCTTCTGCCCATCAATGACCCACCAAAGACTACAGGATCTCATCTCTGTCCCCAGGGAGCCCTAGTGTGCTGCAGAAATTCATGCATACAACTGGCTTTATAATGGATGTGAGCTGAGGCTCTGTGGGTAGATTCTGGATTTTCTGTTATTTGGGCCTCTTCCCTAGGTCACATCAAGATACTTAAATAAGAGACCATCTTGTGAAATGTCTTCAATCTAAAAGCAAATGTTTAAACTGTGAGATCAGAGAAAACCAAAGGCCCAAGAAACTAAATCAAACACGCAAATTCAATTTAAATATAGCAAAGAAAGCACAGACAGTCATGTGGACTAATGGAGTCTAGTTGTCTATCTGGTAGCTTTATTTATTTACTTATTTACAGGGCCATCTTGATGCAAGACATGCCTTCCTGAAGAATCTGTGTATCTGTAGGTAAATCTAGCCCAAGAAATAGCATAAGAGTAGGTAGCTCAACAAATATTTGCTGACTCCAAATTGATTTTCCTAAGGACCGACTCTTCTCTCTCTTACCCAGCAGTATTGTATCCTGAGGTTTTTTTCAGCTCTCTTGCAGCAGGCTTAGCCTGAGGCTACAGAGAGAATAGGGTCAAGGTTAATTAGGAACAGCCAAAATTCCCATAATGACAGGATTCAGGACTTCTAAGGAAAAATCCTCAGAGTTCATGTATTCCAAGTTCTTATTCCACAGAAGAGGGAGCAGGAGCCCCTAGGGACATCCAAGGACTTGTCTACTGGCTTAGAGTGGGGATGGAGGATTTAGTCAGTGATGACATGCAGGCTTCTTGGAAATTTGAAAATTCTATTCTGAAGTGTGGAATATTTACCTTAATTTTCAGATAAGAGCAAATCAGGAAACAGTTTCTTTGAATGCGCCATGAGTTCTTCCTCACAGTTCTGCATTCCCTTCTCCCACTGGTTTGGCAGCAAAAAAGCACACAGGCAGTGACAGTAATAATCACTTGGGCAACTGGCAGGAAGTTTCCCCCTAGAAGGCGCTGGGACACAAGCTGCAGAGACAAGAGATACAGATTCTGTCTAGCCAAGATTATTGTTGGATCAACAGCATTGTTAGTAGGAGTCCATGAAGGAACCTGTCCATGGCACTGCTGGTGTTTCATATCTCAGATAGCCCCATGCATCTGAGAAGCTAGATCCAGAGGGTGAAAGGCCAGGGAAAAGAGAGAGACTGGCCCAGCCTGGGCAAGAGAGAGGGTGAGACCAAGGAATAAGTTCTGTCTGTGGGAGGGACTAGCAACAGCTGGGCCCTGCACAGGCTCTCCAGTCTGTAACCTAAAGAAGAGTCAGACTTTGCCCCCAAGAGGACCTCTGCAGACATCAGTGCTGACCCTACAATAAAAATTTTGCTACCACGTACAGCAGTCCCCCCTTAATCCTAAGGGGACAGGTTCCAGAATCCCCAGGGATGCTTGAAATCGTGAATAGTACCAAAGTCTATGCATACTATCTTTTTTCCTATGCATACACAGCTATGATAATGCTTAATTTATAATAAGGAACAGTAAGGGATGAATAACAATAGCCAATAACAAATAGTACAATTATAAAATATATTATAATAAAGCTTATATGAATAGGTCTCTCTGTCTCCCTCAAAATACCACATGTACCTTACCCTTCCGATGACGTTGATGATGATGACTTGAGATGACAAATGTCCATGTGCTGAGATGAAGCGAGGTGAATAACGCAGGCACTGTGATGTGGTGTTAGGCATATTCCCAGGCCCTGCTCCAGGCCCAGTGAGTCAGAATCTGAGCAGGGGTCCAGCAGTCTGTGTTTTAACCAGTGTGAGTTAGGCACTGCTGTAGTTGGTGGAGATACCCACAAGGACACTGCCGCAGTGGGCCCAGAGAGTGCAGAAAGGAACAGAAAGTTGGGCAGTGGTTGTCCCTGCTGGAGAAGGATGTGAACAGCATTAAGAAGCCAGAGGAGTGGGATGCCTGGGTGGCTCAGTCGGCTGAGCATCCAACTCATGATTTCGGCTCAGGTCATGATCTTAGGGTAGTGAGTTCGAGCCCCGCATTGGGCTCCAGGCTGAGCGTGGAGCCTGCTTGAGAATGAGGAGCAAGTCACGGTAACGGAGGGAGTGAGGGCACAGGAGACAGAAGCGCAAGGAAATTCACAGAGTCCTCAGGTCCCAGGTTGGTTGGAATGAAGTGCTGCTGGGGGAGGTGGGGAGGAGAAGAAACAAGCTCACGCGTGGGGCCTTTCCTGCTTTCCTTCCTGTCAGCTACCCAGGCCTTCTTTAATTTCATCTCTGGGAGGTCCTAGATGACCATGGGGAGCACAAAGAAAGGACCAAGGATCTAGGTTGGTAGTCATCCCAGGAAGGCTCCAGTCAGTGGAACCTCAGGAGACAAGCTGGTCGTGGAGATAAATACTTGGGAATCACCATGGGTATAATGGGTACAAGACCAAGCTGTGGAGCACCCACCTAGACTCATGATTTCCATCCTACACTCACCAGCCGTGTGATCATGGGCACCATTCTCAGCCTCTGTTGCCTCGTGTGTACAATGGGGATGGCAAGAACAGAACACACATCTTAGGACTGTGGTGAGGACCAAAAGGAGTAAGTAAATATAAAGCCTTTAGAAGAGGTGGTATTAGCATCAATTATGAGCTACTATTAACATCATTATTATCTTTTTTATTGTCCCTGAATGTGGTGAGATTTGAAGGAATAGATCAGGTCCTCTGGGATGAATGGACCAAGGGACTCCTTTACTCTTTCTGCTTCAGCAGCGTTAACGCAGGCCCTGACCTCGGGGGCCCTGCACTGCCCTCCACCTTCTAGTCTGCACCTCTTCTTCCATCCCTGCCCCCATCATTGTCTTCTCTGCTGGAATCAGTTGGAACCACCTAGGATATCAGGACAAATTTGATGGGTGGCTGAGTTTAAAGACAAATCTCCAGGAGGAGAAAAATTTCTTTAATCCAAATAGGAGCTGACCACCTACTGGGCATGAAAGCCTGGGAGACAGAGTCCCTGGCCTCCAGGAACCCCCCTGGCTGGAGGTGGAAGGTGGTGGTGTCCATGCACCACATCAGTACTGAGAGAGAAGAGCCAGGAACGGGATTCAGAGCACAAGAAGAGGCCCAAAGGAGAAAGCTTTATCTCTGACTAGAACCCTCCCTCCCACAGCCCACTTAACAATTTGTGTTCTCACTCTGGAATTATCAAAACATAAGAAATCTGCCATTGGGAAAGGAAATGCCAAGATAGCGCAGAATTCTTTTTTTTTTTTTTTTAATGTCCCATCTTTTCTAATCTGGGTTTTGGAGGCAGGGCCCGCTGGCAGGAGGGGAAAAAGCACAATCCCGGCTCTGACAAGCAGTTCTCCTAAAGCATGATGGGAAACAGAAAATAGCCCACAAAGAAAGCAACATGGGGCAGAACCACAGCTGATGCCTCCAGCGGCTTGGACTGATTGCACTTCTGGTTTCAACCCTGATCGGTTGGAGAGATGGATGGACTAAAATAGAATCCCAGAATGAGTTCTGAGCGCTAAATAGAAAGAGAAAGGCCCAGAGGCACAGACAGAACTCCTCCAGAGATATAGAGGTTGTGGAGAGAGGGGAAACAGTGAGAGGAAGAGAAAAAAGACCCCAAATGGGAAAACGGCCAAGGAGAAAGGGCCTAGGAGAGAGGCAAATGATGGAGAGAGCTCATAACTTCCTTCTCAGCCAGTCCGAGGGAGCAGAGAAATTGGATCACTCAAACTGGTGCAAGAAGCTAGGAGACAGGCTGGGAGAAGGTGGTGTGTCTGATGACCCAGCCTTAGGCTTGGAATTAGATGATGATTCTCCCCAACACAGCGCAGAGGTGAGTGACCCTCTGATTAGGAAAGAGTGTGTTCTAACATACCTGCAGGGCAAAGGCTGTGTTTGGTTTTTTTTTCCTTTTTTCCAGTCCTGAGAAAGGACCCTCTCTCCCCAGAGGTCCCATTCACTAAGATGTGTTCAGGGCAAACCAGAGGCTTCAACAGCATCTCATAACAGTGCAGGCTCTTTGGGTAAGAGGAATAATGAAACACCTTATTGGCAAAACAAATATCAAAGTGCAAAAGGACTGTTTAGACAGAAAACGCAGGGAAATCGCTTCCTTCTGCACCCAGCCCTCATGCAGTCTTTTCCAAACTGGGTGCTCTTTTGATGTTGAGATTTTGGGCTTTTTTTTCCCCCTTTTTTGGTCTTTTTTTGTCTCTGTTTAAAGTTTAATGTATAAGTTGGTTGTGGAAAAACACATGGTCCTGTTATTAAGATAGAGTAGCTAGCGATTATGTTCTCAGACCATCAAAAGGGACTCCCCTTCCTCATTCCATATATCTTAAAAAAATAAAGTTTATTTTTTATTTAAAAAGTAATAAGGGGCACCTGGGTGGCTTAGTTGGTTAAGCCACTGACTCTTGATTTCGGCTGAGGTCATTGATCTCACAGTTTGTACATTCAAGTCCCGCATTGGGCTCCGTACTATGACAGTGTAGAGTCTGTTTAGGATACTCTCTCTCTCCCTCTCTCTCCCTCTCTCTCCCTCTCTCTCTCTCTCTCTCTCTCTCTCTGCTGCTCCCGTGTGCTCTCCCTCTCTCAAAATAAATAAATAAATAAACTTAAAGAATTTTTAAGTAACAAATACACACTTTAGGGGAACAAAAAAAAAAAAAAAAAAAAGAAAAGAAGAACTAATCCTAGCCCCACAACTCACAGAAAGTTATTCATATCTTTTTATAATTCTTCCCAGTCCTTTTGTCCCTACATACATACTCTTCTCTTTTTAGATTTCTTTCCTGAAAAGTTATCACAGTACAGCTACTTGCAATTCTTTTTAAAAGGATATAGTAAATAGATGCTATTTTTAGCTGCCTAACATCTGTTTTGCCTTCCTTTGATAACTGTGCCATATCTTTTGGGTATTACTTTTCCTCTGACTATACTTGGCGGGAATGTCACTTGGAATGTCCTGTGTGCTCCTAACCATGAGGAGGGAATCTGACCCAAGTTAGGCCAATCAGATGCTGCCTTGCTGAAATTTGAACCGTAACTAAGGTGAAAAAAAATGAAAATGGTTGAACCTTCACTCATTGCAGTGCAATTTCCAAATAAGAATGTTTCTGTTGTTCTTGTCACTTCTATACCCCAAACCCCTCCAGAAATGCCCGCTTCTCCAAACTTCTAGTCAATGCTAGGACTAGAAGGGCATGACCCTGTGCCCTTTCAGCAAATTTACATTTTGCTTCAGGCAAGAAGAATCCATTTCTGCTGTTTGCAACCAAAGAACCCTTTATGAAAATGTGGCCAAAAAAAGAGCTTAGGGACTGGGATACAGAGAAAAATCTGCCAACTGCTCTTCTACCACTTAGTGAGAATTGCTGTCCACCCTGGATACCACATTGCTGTTCCCCGAGTTCCTTTGATTTAGTCAAAGAACCAATCTCTTATGCTAGGATGCTGATATAGTAAATTGGTGGCCCTAAAAATCTTGATTTTTCACACCTTCATGTGAACATGCTCCTGGCAATATGACATTTTAGAACCTCTTCTAAGGAGCGAGAATCTAACTCCCCATGCTTGAAGCTAGGCTGGCCTTGAAACTTGCTTTGGCCAATAAAATGCAGCAGAAATTAAGATGGAGATGCCTGGGTGGGTGAGTTCAAGCCCTGTGTCAGGCTCTACACTGACAGCGTGGAGCCTGCTTGGGTTTGTCTCTCTCCCTCTCTCTCTGTCCCTCCACCCATGCATGCTCTATCTCTCTCTCAAAATAAATAATAAACAAAACAAAACAAAACAAAAAAGAAATGAAGATGTGCCCATGGCCTGGGCCCATGGCCTTGAGTGCTTCTCCTCACTCTTTTGAATCCCAGACTGCTCTACAAGAACATGGTTAGGTTTGTCTGTTCGACTGGAGAACTACATGAGTCAGACAAGACATATTCTGACGCCATGGCTATACTTCCTGTGACTGCAGATCCAAGGAATGAGTCCAGCCAAGATCAACTAAGCCCCTCCCATAGCAGCAGGACTACTCAGGTGGCCTGTGGACTTGTGAGAAAAATACATGCAATATTACTGTGTTAAAAAAAATAGAGAGAGATGATAAGAGGTGTCATGTTATCTGAACAAAATAATAAGGGGATATGCTATGAAAAATACCATTTAATTACTTGTGGGACAAAACACCATCAGTTGAAACTCTCCCAGAAATGCCATAAAATACAGGATAGTCCTAACTAACATTTCAATCGATTTAGCAGCATTGATAAGAACATGAGTCCAGAGAGCCTGATTTAAATCCTCATTCTGCCACATACTAGCCATGTGACACTGAGCAAGTGTGCCACAGTTTCCTCTACTATAAAAAGATGAAAATAATAGAACCAACCTCGAGGGCTAGATGACATGTAAAGCGTTTAAGCAGAAATTATTCAGTATGACGTTAGCCATTATAAATATCATTCTTCTGTGACAATTTGCTGTTCAGAGTCAGGAAGCTTGAAAAACATCGCAGTCTTTTATTTCCTTCACTGTGTTTGATTATCTTCACATTCTACTGGGAATAGTAGATATTACTTAAAATACTACTGATAGCGTTGGGCTTGATCTTACCTTTTATTATTTTTTTCTATTTCTTTTGAATTCCTGACTCTTTTTTGGATATTTTAAGTTCTCAATTTCCTTATTTATTAAATATATTTTTATGTATACAATTTATATATACTTAAAATATATTTATATATTGTGTACATAACTTATAATCTATATCTTATGCATATAATTTCTAGTATACATAGCATCATTCTTTCAGGGATTACTCTAACTACCTCACAAATCCCTAGCTTACTGAAATCTCACTAAATGAACATTTCAACAGTGGACAATGCCAGGAACATAAACCCCTTTTACGTTAGCCCCTGTCTCCGCCCCCCACACACCTTCTGTTCAGTTATTGGTGCATTTTGAAGCTTGGGGTAACATTGTCCTCCAGGGAGGATTCATGTTGGCTTCCATCAGGAACCTGGGCTGAAAATCCAACCAGAGGTTCTCAGAGGTTCAGCTGTGCTTCAGTCTTCGGTCCTTATGAGGACTGGTTTGTTTCTAGTTCTTCTTTGTTCTTAGTAAGGGTTTCTTTTTTGGGCTTCCCAACCTCAGCACTATTGACATTTTAGACCAGATCATTCTTTGTTGTGGAATTCTACCCACTAGAAGCTAGTAGCATTCTCTCAGTGGTGACAACCAGAAATGTCTCCAAACATCATCTAATGTCCCCTGAAGGAGCAAAAGTGCTCCCTTTGAGAGCCATTGTCTTAGGATGTAGCCCTATAGGATCCCCACCAAAAGCCCTGGCCCCTAAGATTGTCAAAGCCCCCTCCTCTGCCCCTTTGTTGTCCCTTGGGGATGAGGGAGAAAGCTGCTCTCAAAAGGGCACTTTCCTCTCCTGGCCCTCCTGTCACAGACCCTGGACCCATTTTCCCCCTCCCTGAGAGCTACTCCAGGACCTTCTTACAAGTATTTGTTTGCTTTTCTAGTTCTCAGCCCAAACCATGGGTCTAAAATGAACTAGTTCATCACTGTAGAACTGAAGAGTTACAATCACTAGGAACCAAAATATTAAATAATTTCAGTTGAATATAGATACACAGGACTGAATGTTCTTTTCAAAGTTCTTTAGTACAGGTTTACAAAGAAGGAACATGATACAGATGATAAGAGACCTGTTCTTTGAGGAGTTTGGGGCTGGATAAATTCTTCGCCATTGGGCCCAGTCCTGTGCATTATGGGATGGTCAGAAATACCTCGAGCCTCTGGTACAAAGAGTAGAAGTACCTGTCCTTAGACAAATTGTTTGCAATTGCATATTCAAAATGCTGCCCTATTTTACTATACAAGTGTATTCCTGTATCTACTGACCTCATCCTTATACATCCAATGCCTGCCTAGGTTGGGGGGAAAGCCATAGAAGGGGGCTTGTCTTCTTCAACTGAAAGGCCTACCAAGGCATCTTCTTTTCTACCCAAGAGATAACTTTTGCCTTTAACATGTAGTAGACTTTGAAAGTTCTTCTTGGGGCGCCTGGGTGGCTCAGTTGTTTGAGCATCCGGCTTCAGGTTGTGATTTCATGGTTCATGGGTTCTAGTCCCGCATCAGGCTCTATGCTGAACGCTAGCTCAGAGCCTGGAGCCTGCTTCAGATTCTGTGTTTTCCTCTCTCTCTGCCCCTCCCCTGCTCATGCTATCTCTCTCTGTCTCCCAAAAATAAATAAAAATCATTAAAATTTTTAAAAAATAAATAAATAAATAAAAGTTCTTCTCTGAAGCCAGGATTCTATGATTCTGTGATTCTACTTAGTTTCTTTTCAAATGGCTAAATGCTTAAGAAACAAGGAGCACTAGCCACCCCCACAGTCAAGGATGAGAGGGTTAGGATTCATAGGTTGTGTGGATCAAAGATTCCTAGAACACAATGATGACTGTCATGGATTTGAAAATCTCTTTTCTTTGTGCATTTGTACAAACCCGAATATATGCTCATCCCCATTCAATAAACAGAAGCTTAAAATCCAGTAGAAGCATGAAGCAGTGACAGGGGATGAAAGAGAGTAAAAATGATTTAGAGGGGGAAAAAATACAAGCACTGATCTACAGCCCAAGGAAATGAAATGTCCACGCCAGAAAAAGGAGTGGACTAAATGAGATTCAGGATTTGGGTCCCGAAATACCACCTTCCCGCTTCCCTCCCTGTTTGGTGCTGGTGGGGAGAGGCGCGCTGCCAGCAGATATTTGCATGCTGTAAGTGTTCGCTGGGGAAGTGGGAGATATCGAGACAGATGGCTCCAGTAAGTGTGGGCGAGTCTGACGTCAAGTTTATGAGCCAAATGGCGTTTTCCGAGTTCCCCCTCTCCAAAATGCATCCATAACAGACCCAGTAACTCCAACCATGCCTCACCTTTAAAGCCCCCCCACTTCCTGGGGCCCCAATTACTGCCACCTTCCTTTCCTCTAATAATAATTGGTGAATCTTGGAGGTTAAGAGTGGGCTGCCCGGTGAGGCATTGTGACTTCGACAGATGTCGCTCCCAGAAGGCCACCAGAGTTCTTCTCTCTGTAGCCCGCAGACCCTGCATTCCTCCACTTACTCATCCAGTACTTATCAATACCTACCGTGTGCCAGTCACTGTGTTTTGCACTAGGGAAACAAGTATCATTCTAGAGAAGAAGGATAATAACTATATAAATAAAATTGAGTTTGGCTCTTGGCTAAAAACGTATGTGTGATTTTTCAGAACCAACCACAGGTGAATTCAATGGCCTTGCCTGACAGGCCTCATGGAGGAAAGCTGTCTTTCCCACACCTGCCTGGCTACAGCCAATGCCACAGGGCAGTCTCTGAAAGGAAATGCAGTCAAGGACTCTGGCCACTTGGCATACTCTGTATAGTTGCTTTCCTAGCTACACATCTTCTTTCTTAGGTCTCCTTATCCAAGGTCTGCAGGTACCTCTGCCACGTCTTCCTCATGGGGGGAGAAAAGGGAAAACCTTGAAGACAGGTTTTTCTACTCTGACTCAGTACCCAGTAGTTTTCTACTCCTTGCCCTTTCCCTCAGCCCCCTCTCCTTCCATCAGCATCCATAAAACTGCAATAACCTTTTGTTAAGGGCTCCCTCCAGAAACAGACAGCCTCCACATCAGTGCTAATTCAGCCAACCCCCCACTAGGATGCCATGCCATGGGGAGAGTGGAATAAGGGGAACAGCTCCTGCTCTGGCTTGGCCTCTTGCAGATGCCATTGTAAGGCTCCACTGTTGCTCTCAGTTTGGTTCTTTGACGGTTTAATCAGCTGCCCATATACCTGGCAGCTCAGCACTCCTTCCTTCGGCTGAGCCCCTGACAAAAATAAATAAATAAAATAATTATCTAGAATATGATAAAATATCAGATAGAATTATTGGTGTTTTCTCAGGATTTCAGCCAAAGCGCCAAACTGTGGACAATGGATGATAAAGAAAACCCACTCCACTCCCCCAGCAAATTCCAATGAAGAGTATACAGGTATAGACCAGCCATTCAGGATTTCCTAAGAGTCAGCTAAAACCAGTCTTTGGTCCTGTGACCCCGAGTCCACCTGTTTCCCCCAAACTGAGTACATGAGGGAACCCTAGAGATTAAGGAGTAGACTAAAGGTAGGTGGTGAGGGAGCTCTCTGGTCTCCAGCACTGCCTTGGTATCAAAACAGCATGATGACAGAGTGGGGGGGGGGGGCGGCTCTCAAGTATCCCAGTGCACAGAGACCAAAGAAAAAGTGCAAAAGGAGAGGCTGCCTTGTGGGCGGCCTATACTTCTGGCGTGCCACTGGACAAGGTGTCTAATGCTTCTGGTAGGCAGAGTGGGCACCATGGAAAGCCTCCTGGTCCAAGTCATCTTGAGAAGACTGCCCTGAGGAGTGCCCACCCTAGCAGACAGAGGTGGTGCTACCAGAGAAACCACTGAGAAGGGACTGAAGGGATGGGAATTCCTGGGAGGGGAGCCAAGAACATCCTCTGGGGTAAGAATGGCAGGAGGGAGGCCACCAGTGGAGTCTTGTCCCAAGGAAGAAACAACAGCTGCCTACCCACTTTGACCGCCGACACTTGAGTGTCAAGGAAGAACTAAAAATGGTACCAGCTACCTAAAAAGATTTTCTTTTGCCTGTCATTCCGTTCTAGTCTTACTCTGAAAATGGTAGTGGAAGTCCAGTAGGGAATAGAAAAAGGTGAAAAGTGGAAGATTAAGACCCTGACCACTTTTTCTTCTGGCCTCTGTACACTGTTCAACAAAACCTTAAGGCAAACTTCAGCCTAAAAGAATGGAAGACACCTTAAACTGGACACGGAACTGAAGTTTTGGCATTAAATTGATTACTGGACTATTTCATATCTAAAAACAAGATGATCTTAATACTCAAAATTCACCATAAAAGCCATGGGATTTGCTTGTGATATCATCCTTGGCAAATCCTCCCCAAGCAGGTTTGAAGCTGTGGTAGGTGAAAAATAAAGTTATTTCCTCATCTTATCTTACCAAATATAGCTTGTTCCAATGCCAGTTAGAGAAGCAAAAAAAAGAAACTGAGAGAGAGACAAATAGGGATGAAATCTGCTTTAGAAATTGCCACCTGGGAAGGTTGAGGAAGCAACGGGTAGTGAGAGAAGGAGCCATCTCTGGGAAGAGAGGGCAAGCTCATCCCAGGCCAAGGGAAGGTCATGTGCAAAAGGCAAAAAAGTGGAAGCAGCAGAACTAACAGTGCAGGAGCAAGGTGGAGCCCGGAGCTGATGTTGGAATCAGACTGGTCGAGGTGATATGTCCGGTCCCTGGTCCGCCATAGAGTTTGGTTCAATTCCCAAGGCATTCCAACATACATGTGAAGATCACTTTTGCTGCTGGTTGCAGACTGAGAGCTGAAGTCAAAGTCCAGGCCTGTTAGGAGGACATAATGTACTTCTTAGAAAAGGCACAATACATTATCAGTGTTTTTCTCAAGTTTACAGACTTTGGCAAATCAGAAAGACTGGTGGCCATGGGTACTTCATGTGCAACCAAAGCAATCTATTGGAATTTCACAACAAAAATAGCAACAACAACAGAACAGAGAGGACAGCATTCTCATGAAGAACTGGCACGCGCGGTAAGGGCTCTGTAACACGCTCCATCCACGTCCACATATTTCCTCCCTTCCCCACCGGGAAGCACATGTTCCAGTAACAGTAATTCTCTCACCTCTTCCCCCTCTCTATACAGAGAGCTTCTGATCTCTTCTTTGACAGGATTTCAATGTGAGAATGCACTCTTGGGTTTTTTTATGAGCCAAAATTCAATGTAAGTATTTTTTGCACAACTTGCCACAAAGAGGAGAATGAGACTTTTTCTTTTAACAGTTTAGAAAACAGACAAATATATATATATATATATATATATATATATATCACCAATTATCAAAGAGGATTTTGGGGATCCTGGGTGGCTCAGTGAGACTTTGGCTCCAACTTCAACCGACCTCGGCTCAGGTCATGATCTCACAGTCTGTGAATTCTGTTCCCGCATGGGCTCTGTGCTGACAGCTCTGAGCCTTGAGCCTACTTCAAATTCTGTATCTTTCTCTCTCTCTGTCCTTCCCCCACTTGCACTCTCTCTCTTAAAAATAAACATTAAAAATAATATTTTTAAAGAAGGTTTTTTAAAATTCTTTTTCTCACCAAGAGTTAAGCTGAGCAATTCACCTCTGGCCTAACCCTTTAGGACAGCTAACCCCACAGACCTACTACCAGCCCATGAAAATAAGCAGCAAATACCTCATATTTGAGGCCATTTCTCTGGAAGCCCCACCTGCTGCCATGCACGCCCACCTACCTGTGATAGCAACTATGTATTGAGCCCTTGCTCTGTGCCAGGCATGATGCTAAGCACTTTACATCTACTATAATAATCCAACATCCAGCAAAAACTCTTTAAGATAAGAACTATTATTATATATCCCTATTTTATAGCTAAAGAAACTGAAGCATGGTGACTTTCAGTAACATGACTAAGGCCAACCAGCTGTCACTGGTGTCGTTAATGTTTCCATTGCAGCCTCTGCTGCAAAACTTTTGGGTTTGAGACCCTCACCTTCACTCTCTGTACACCCCCACATCCTGCCCACAAGATGGGATGTTTGCCTGTGTCCTCTCTGGGTCATGGGCCTTGTCTGTCTGCTTCAAGCACTAGCTTGGCCCTTTGCCTCACCACCCACAGTTGTCTCCCATGGTGGGCTCAGGCCCTAAACCACCACTCTGTTTCCAAGTAGGAGCTCATGGGATTAGGACAGACAGTGGTGTGCTAGGTCAACTCAGGGCAGTTAATGGGAACAGGTTGTCTACTGTACCTCTCTATTATGCATTTAATGACATCATGTTGCTAGCTTGAAATAGCCACAATGGAATATTTACACTACAGAAATTGGCAAATACCACATGTCTTTGCTGAAAGGCTTTGCTAAGGGAAACCCACATTTATCAGTACACCACTTGGGACCGACAATAGCGATAATAACAAAACCATCTTGTAGACGGTCTTTTCCTTCATAATTTGATGATCAAATCATTCATGATTCCCAGGATCCCATCAAAAGAAGCTCAGCTGAAATTGTACACGTAGGAGCCAGTTCTCCTTGCCCAGAATGCAAATATCCTTCCTCAACCTGTGCAGCTTTCCTTGCTGCATTCAGAGAAACAGCTAGGAAACTTTTTCATGCTTTCCTACATTCTGTTGAGCTTGCAAGTCTTGCTTAAAAGAAGGAGCTGATCTCAGGTGCCGAACCTCAAATTGCTTATTGGAACAGCTGCTGCTTTCAGCTGAGCAAGCAGGACATTCAAGGGTGGTGCTTTCTGGCTCTGATGCTTCAGCCAGTTAAAATTTAGTGTTAGGGATAGAAAATAAGAAACAAAAGAAGAACCAGCCGGTGGTCTGATAGGATCCACAGCCAGAAGCCTCCTTTCCACTTTTAAACACGGTATAGGGTAAAGGAAAGGCTGTGAACACTGAAATAAGAAAGACTTACATCTGGGCCTTGGCTCCTCCACTTGCTACATATTCTGATAAGACAAGAAGGTAAAGAGAAGGAAAGTTGTAATAAATATAAGGGTGCAATCTCAGATCCTAAAGAGAAAAGACTCTAAGACAGGAACTCAGTGATGATTTTAGTACAACACTCACTGACTTGTATTTTCAATACTCCCTGGGCACCCACCATGTGCCATGAGATATGCTAGATATAGTTGTGACCAACAGAGACACAGTTCCTGCCCTCATGGAGCTTACAGTCTACTGGGGAATAGAAACATTAAATGTGTAGTACAAAAAGGTGTGATGTTTCTTTTTCACAATAAAGAAAATAAATGGGCCATGGGAATGTAACAGGGAAGAAGTGTGGCTGACCTAGTCCAGGGACCAGAAAATAAAGTCCTGCTCATAGAGTGAAAAGGCAAACTAGCAGCAACCCAGAATAGAGAGAGGTGGAAAGCATGACTGGAACTCATCACTCTTGCAAGTGCCTCGTAAGTACACTAGAGAGGCCCAGACACTATGGGTTTGGAAGTCAGAGACATGGGTTCAGATCTGATTCTACTAACTGACAAGCTGAGCAAGTTACTTAACCTTGGGGAGCTCAGTGCCTTTGTCATGTACAGGGACAGTAATGCTTACCTTCCAGGCTTACTATTTGAATTAAATTAGTGTGGGGAATAGGACTCAGCATGGTACATGGCCTATGGCAGGTGCTCAAGAAATGATAGCTATATAAAGATTAATCAATGAGAGTTGTATTTTCAAAAAATAAGGACCTCTTAAACTGCACACACACAGGCCACTTGGTGAGTAAGTGCCAAAATATCTATCAGCAAAAGGATTTAATGAGGCTTAGCAGTCCTGTCCTGTGTAGTAACTTGAGAGTTTGCACAGCAAGAAGCTTTAAAAGTGCTTGCATTAAACACACCCAGAGTACTCAGCATCTGTTTGCACCAGCAGCAGGAGCAGGTACCATCCTTTCCTACCTTCGTTGTCTTGTTTTGCGCAAAATGTAGTTTCCACCTGCAGTGACTCTATTCCCAGATTTTCTGAGGTGAGTTTCCATTTCATTCTTTTCAATAAATAGCAATCGGGTAAATGGGATTGTATGTATCAACCTTTGCAAACCTTTCATTTAAACAAATTCATGGATCAGAAAAATAAAATCCATGGTCTAATGATACATTGCCAACTTGATATTAGCAAAAATATGGTCATTACAGGGACTTCTATAAACCTGGAAGTTTGAGTTGCAACAGGTCAATTTGATCACTCCCAGTAGCTTCCTTGAAATAGGCTGCCTTGCTTTTCATTTCTCTGCTGATGTATATACATTTTTAAAGTCTACAATACTTTTATTTGCTGTATATGCAGTGGGGACGATAGGCTGCAATGTGTTGTCGCCTTTGAATTTTTGCTCGCCTTTAACATAAATTTCCAAAGAAAACAACAAAATGCCAGTTGATTTGTCCCCCACTTTAATAAGGCAGGTCATATGGCTTTGTTCCATATGGATAACATATGGATAACCATATGGATAACAAGTAGAGCCCTGTATGTTTAGTAATGTGAATTCTTTGTTGCTAGATTGGCAGAAAAAGGAAGAAGATGCTTTGCAGTGGGCACAAGGGCTCCTGGTCAATAAAGAGCATTTCACTCTGGTCTGAAATGATCAGACCAAAATCAGAATCAAAAGGAAATGAGATAGATGATTCTGCTACCTGTCATCACCCTGCCAGCCATGAGAGTAAAAGGACAGAGTGGAGTTCCCATCAACCCAGAGATCGGAAGCCCTAAGTCAGTGGTGACAACATTTAAATGGGCTTATTAAAAAGCTGACTCCTGGGGGTGCCTGGGTGGCTCAGTCGGTTAAGTGTCCAATTCTTGATCTCAGTGCAGGTCCTGGTCTCAGCACCCTGAATTCAGGCCTCCTGTTGGGCTCTGTGCGGAGTGTGAAGCCCACCTAAAATAATTATAATAATAATAATAAAACTGATTCTCTAGATCTGGATCTAATCCCAGGCATTCTGATTTGATGAGTCTGGCATGGCAGGCTTGAAATACTCATTTTTAACTAGCACATTTTAGTGTTAAAGTCATTTCTAATAAAAAAAATAATATATATTTGGTTAGAATAAACAATGTGGGGAGATACTTTGAAATTATGTAATTATCTGCTCCTCATTCAACTTTTTACACCATGATTTTAGCCTCCTCTGAAACAACAATCACTGTCATGGTTGCAGAATGGTGGTTTTCTAACTTCTCCATTTTTCATAGTTGGCATTTATTTCCTTCTTCTATATCTATGAGTTGCAATACATAATTTCTTCCTTGTTTCTTTCTCTATATATCCGTTGGGATTTTACTGTAAGGAAACATTCTCCCATTGATTATTGATATTGACATCATTCAATAGGTGACCAATTCATCACTATCCTTGTCTTTTAAGGATCACCTGTCCCATATTTGACCAGATAGCTTTCTGAGCTGGCTCCTGAAACCTTTTAAGCATTTCCTTGCTTTTCTGGGCAACAGTTGCTCCAGGCTCACCTGAATCTTCTCTAGAATCAGACTTTCTCAGGGCACCTGGGTGGCTCAGTTGGTTGAGTGTCCAGCTTCGGCTCAGGTCATGATCTCCCGGTTGGTGGGTTGGAGCCCTGCGACGGGCTCTGTGCTGACAGCTAGCTCAGAGCTTGGAGCTTGTCTTCAGATTCTGTGTCTCCCTCCCTCTCTGACCTTCCCCTACTTGAGCTGTCTCTCTCTCTCTCTCAAAAATAAATTAAAAACATTAAAAAAATTAGAATCAGAATCAGACTTTCTCTAAGGAGGCCTCACTCCTCTTCATGGGGATCAGTATTTGGAAAGAAACTGCTGCATTGAGAAGGACCCAGCATCACTACTATGGCATTCCTGCCAAAAATGGATATCCTCAATCAAATCATGAGGAAACATCAGACAAACAAAAATTGATGTGTGCTCCACCTAACAAGGGGCCTGTGCTCTTCAAAAATGTAAATGCCCAGAAAAGCAGAAAAAACTGAGGATATGTTGCATGTGAAAGCAGACGAAAGAGACACAGAAACCTAATGTAATGCATGAATTGTGTAGCTCTTGATTGGAATCTTAAAAATGCCACATGGGAGCACCTGGGTGGCTCAGTTGGTTGAGCGTCCAGCTTTGGCTCAGGTCATGATCTCATGGTCCATGGGTTCGGGACCCGCCTCAGGCTCTGGGCTGACAGCTAGCTCAGAGCCTGGAGCCTGCTTCGGATTCTGTATCTCCCTCTCTCGCTGACCCTCCCTTGATCACGCTGTCTCTCTGTCTCTCAAAAATAAATAAAACATTTTTTAAAAATTTAAAAATGCCACATGAAGAATTTTTGGGACAGTAGGTGAAATTAGAATTAAGACTGTAGATTAATAATAAATAACATTGTACTAACACTAAATTTTCCCTTTTCTCCATCACAACACTTCCCAGTGCCCTCGCCAGCTAGTCAGCCCACAGGGAAATGTCGCTTGTCCTGGCCTCCTCCCCCTTCCCCTGCAGGCCTTTCTATCCTCCTTACACCTCCCACAATCCAAAGGGCAGAACATGAAGTTCAAAGCTCTAAGCATAGCTGTTTTGACAATCACCGTTTTAATTAGGTCTTGTCCACCTAACTGATATTCTTCATCCCAGCCCAGTTTCTGGAATAATTCTGAGCCCTCTGGACCTTTGAGCACATGAGATGTTTTGAGGCAATCATCAGGATATAAATGCTTATCTTTACTCTTTGAGTTTAGTAAGCTCTTTGTTATGTCTAGGGGTGTGCAAAACTTATAAAAAGGTAGAGATAATAATATTTCATTTGCTGTTCATTGACATTTGGGGACACAGAAGAATCAGTGTAGAAAGGCATAGTGTGGGTCTGAAAAGACTAGAATATGAATCCTGTCTCCTCTACTTTTCAACCTTGTATATTAAATAAGTTACTTAACCTTTCCAAGCGTCTGTGTCTTCAGCCCAAAACTGGAATAGCAAAATCCCCATCATCAGTCAGCTCTTCAAATTCAACATGACAATGACGGAGGGTTGTGATATTCAAACTTAAATGTGTATGTGGATTTCCTTGGGATTCTTGTTCAAATGCAGCTTCCTCTTCAGTAGGTCCAGGGCAGGGCCTGAGATACAGCATTTCAAAAGGCTCCCAGGTGTTGCTGAAGCTGCTGGTCCCTGGACTGCACTTGAGAGTAGCAAGAACCTAGGACACTGAGGAGAACGGCTAACACAAGGCACGTTCCCTGCAAGTTTGTTTTTTTCTCTCTCTCTACCACTTATGCATTTTTGAAGGAAATGCTAAGAAAAGCCAATCAAAAGAGGACCAAAAAATAGTCTAAGAAATTCACAGCTCTCCACTAGAGGTTGATTAGGGTCAAAAGAAGATATATTTAAACCTAATTAAGATAAAGGATTCCTCGTTAGGCTGAGAGAAACTCTAAGAGTAAAAGCTCTGAGGACACATTGACTTCTGTCAGGTTCCTGTCAGAAAAATGTGTCCTTCAAGGAAGTGCACTGACAGCCTTCAAGAGTGATAGTCCTGACTGTAATTCTGAAGACATTTTTAATATTATAAAACTCAGGAAATCATAATAGTACCTTATACTGATCAATTGTTTCAGACTTCACAGGCCCTTTTGGATGTATTAATGCATTCCAGCCCTCACTTCTTAAACTTTTCTCAAATTGGAGGCTATGCTCTCCTTTGGCAGAAGAGCCATGCCTTCTTCATGTATATATTCCCAACATTTGGCAAAAGCCTGGCATCTAGCAGGTATTTGACAAATACTTATTAGAAAAAAGATTTTTTTCCCGGGTCCTCAAATGCATAATATTGCATTTCATTGAATCAAGTGTCAATCTAAGAATCAATTATACAATACTAGTTTATGTATCTCTAAGAGGGGGGGAGAATGCTACTATTTAAACCTTGTGTGCTTTGGAAGGTACCACCCAATTTCAGAGATATTACGTTGTGGGGGGACATGCACCTCAGAATCAAGAAATTGTACTAGCTTTGCTCTCCTATGGGGTCACCCACACAGCACAGACAGAAAATGGTTAATAGCAAAACTTTAGGGTTGCTGAAGATAACTTGAGGGAGGAAGGGAAATAAATAGGGACAGGGAGATGTTTCTTTATAACAGAGAATAATATATCCTAGATTCAGCAACTTGGGGGCAGGTAGCAATCTTCCTCAGATGGTAATCAAGTTGGCAGCCATCTTCCCTCAGGTAAAGCATTGGTGGACTCCTGGCTTCACAGGAAAAAGCACAGACCAAGTGAAGGGCAAAATCCATAAGACACTGTTCAGAGGCTACAACATTGTGATTCATAAGAAAAACATACATGTGGTCATTCAGGTGACCAAAGTACATTTGTCATATGTATTTCATCTCTGTCCACAGTTCCATAGAGTCACAGTTCCTAAAACTCTGGGAATTTGCTCTATGTGGAATATGATAAAGGTGTCTCTTGTATGTTAATAAGATGACTTCTGGACCCCACCCTGATTGCCAGGGGAGCCAACCATGTGATTAAAAGGTTGGAATTTTCAGTCCCATCCTTCATCCCTCACTCCTGATCTCTGCTGGAGAAGACTTGGACTTTGAATCAATCGCCAATTGCCATTAATTTAATCACCAGTTAGTCTACAGTAGAGCCTCCATAAAAACCCAAGAGGACAGATTCAGAGAACATCCAGGTTGGTGAACACATGAAGATGTGGAAAGAGTGGCACACTCAGAGAGGACATAGGAGCTCCATGCCCTTGCCCCATACCCTGCCTTATGCACACAGCCCTTCCAACTAGCTCTTCTTGCATTACATTCTTCTGTAATAAACCAGTGATTTAGTAAGTAAAATGTTTTTTTGAGTTCTGTGAGCTGCTCTGGCAAAATTAACTGAAACTGAGGAGATGGTCATGGGAACTTCTGACTTACAGCCAGTCAGCAGAAGTACAGGTTACAACTTGGGCTTACGACTAGTGTCTGAAGTACAAAAAAGGAGGTCCTGGGGAACTCCAAACTGCAGCAACGGGTCAGAAGCACAGGTAAGAACCTTGGCTTGTAATTGGCATCTGAAGTTGGCAGGGGGCTGGGGGCAGTCTTGTAGGACTGAACCCTTAACCTGTGGGATCTGATGCTGTCTCTGGGTAGGCAGTGTCAGAACTGAGCTGCATCGTAGGACACCCGGCTGGTATCCAAGAAGTGCTTGGTGTTGTGTGGAAAGGCCCCTTACACACATGCACATGCAGAAATTCGGTCCATGAACCTAATTCAGAGATGACTCATTCTTTAACACAAAGTATCCTGAAGAAGGAGAAGAAAGGGGAGGAGGAGAAGGGCAGGAGGGAAAAGGGAAAGGGAGGGATATCATTACTCTCTCACCACACGGACCTGTGTAGTAGCTATCAGAGGAATCCAGAGCTACGGAATTCAGTAAGTGAGGATGTTTGGAGCCATTGCAGAGAAAAAGATGAAGAACTCAACCACTGGTATGAAAACCTCAATTCAGAGCACACTCCTTTCTGCTCTGTGTCAAGGAACCATTTCTTGTGCAGTCAAAGGAGGCTCTCTCAACAGGTGATCATGTTGAATGCCAGACTCTAGGACCCAGTAGAACAAATGAAGAAATCCAAGTGACCCTTGAGTGATGTTATCCTTACCTGGGTGAGTGCCACATAACCACAATTCAAGGTAACGCCAACACCCCAGGCCATTCTGCAGCTGCCTTTATTTGAGTTGAGAGGACACCTGTTGAGGTTTCCTCTCTAGTAATGACCTTGGGCAAGTTTCCTCCTCTATAAACTGGCAAGAGTACCTCACCCTGATGTGAGGATGAAATAAGTTAATTCATGAGGAACTTTGAAACAGTGCCTGGCATAAGACAACCACTCAATGAACGGCAGTTACTCTTACTATTATTATCTGACATACAATTGCTCATAAACTGACACAATGATGGGACTTAATGCTGGGTTAGTGACCACACAACAGGTAGCACAGGCCACCAGTGCTCCCAAATTCTTAGCCAACAAAACAAAACAAAACAAAACAAAAGTTGAACTTGCATAAGCAACAGAGAAATTAAAAAAAAAAATCACAACAGTTAGAAAGAGTCAACTGCAGGAAACCAGGAGCCTGGTCTTCCAAGAACCATGACCAGGCCACTTCTCATGAAGGAACCTTGCAGCTACAACAGCTCAGAGACCAAGCTGATGGTGGCCCGACCCACGTGCTGCAGCTCTGTGTCTCCTTTTGGGATGCAGATTGTGTGCTGTGTAATCTGTCTTGTGCACAAAAACATTAACCTCTGGAATCAAATGTGTCTGTTAATAAACCAACATGCTGCTCACACTCGTCAGCCCCCGCCCAGAGCCCCCATCCCCAACCCCCGGAGCCACTCTGCAGGCACATCTCATTTGTCAGCTGGTTCAACTGCTTAGGCACGACATGATTTGGAAATGTGAAAGATCCCAAATTATCTTATCCTGAGGTGACAAATCAAGTACAGTGCCCACAAGCCCAGACAGTTTACATGCCAAATAAACAAAACGCCACCGAAGCGAGAGTATCAATCTCCTAACAGTTTAGGAAAAACAAGTTTATTTCTTATCCGAAAGATTAATGAACCAGGCTGGAACCTCACCTCTAATTGTGGCTGAACAGAAATTAGGTGCTGTTTTTAATCTATTTTGCAGTAACATAATAATGTCATGTCACAAAAGTTCATAATGAAAGGGTCTACACTTATTTTTGGAATTATTTAAAGTACCCAGAGACTAGCCATTAATGCAAAATTTTTCCATTTTCCTCAGATACACTGCTGATTGTTTTTTTTTTTAATTAGGTCTAGAGAAACTAATAAAATATCTTCTTACTAAATAAGACTTTGTTTTCCTACTATAGACATGACTATAAAGAATATATTTATATAGCATATTACTGGTATATTTTTGAAAGCTATTGATAGTGTATTTCTTGCTGACACTTTGCTGAAAGTGCTGGTCCCTAGGTTTATGTCCTCCACTCGATCCACCTTGCTTCTGGAGCTGAGCCGAGACACAAGCCCTGGAAAAACTGAACAAGTGAGGAGGAAATGGCAGAAGAGGAAGAAAGACAGAGGACTCAGCTGACTTTAGGACAGATAACCACCAGAGATGTTGGAGGCTCAATCGCAAAGTTCAGCACCTTTTCTATCTTAAAATTCTATCCAAAACAGTTGTATATTTAATGAAACTTCACATGGTTAAAAAAAATCATACCCCAGTCTGCCTTTTTCCCACATGAAATGTATAATGTGTTTTTCCTTATAACTCCATGTTCCATCAACAAGATTCTGAGTAAGAACAAGGGAAAGATTCATCATGAGGGAAAATCAATTTGATTAGAGGAGCAAGGGACAGTAATGTATACAGAAGAGGCAAAGCCAACATTTCCCAGTAAATTCCCAACTGCACTTGGGCCATGACTACACGTCTGATTTGGGCAATGGAATTTGGATCATCAGTGTTATATTCATGTGTAAACTGATTTGAAAATTATAATGAATGAACACAGAAGTTCAGTCATTAGTCTAGGTGATGAACTGTTCTCACTTAACAGCCCAAGAAATTCTAAACTAGGCACATCCAAGTGAAATAATTTTTTAGTCTGTGTGTATGTTTGTGCGTGTGTTTGTTTTTCAACTGAGATATCATTGCACATCTAAATTATCCAAGCCATGCATAGTCAACACTTGGCAAGTCTTGAGATATGTATTATATGTAAAATGAACTTTTTTTACTAAGAGGTAGGTGATCAAATAACTACAGGAAACCCTAATTTAAGAGAGAATTAAAAAACTACGGAGGGAGAAGCCCAGAACATATTATTTCCTTTGTGACCACCTTATTTCTTATACCAAAGAAGATTACAAGAGGTACATGGAAATTGCACACCAAAGATTTCCGACTGCTGTCTGAAGCCCCTGTCATTCTGGGGGTGTAGCTAGCTGGTACACTCCAGTCAAGCCTTTTTCAGTCTTGGGCTTGTTGGTGGGGGACACAGGTCTGATTCTGTTTCTGAGAGCAGAGGAATGCATTGAAGAACTGAATTCTCTTTTCCATGGCTCTGAAATATGACCAGTGACTAGAAAGCCTCAAGAGAAATCCACAGTGTGAAGATTTTTTCTTTCTTCTCATCAATAATATCAAACCAAAAGAATATCTTAATCCATCACCAATAAGGACAAAAAGAATTGTATATAAGACCTATATAAAGGCACTGGGATAAGTACCTCCCTAAAAGAATAAGGAGACAGCACACAGCTTAATGGGGGAAGGAAGATCTGGAAGCAAGTAATTAAGTATACTGAGTTTTCCTCTCAGATAAGTGAGAAGTGCTATATGACATGAAAAAAGTGATCCAAACCTCTATACAGAAGTCATGGAAGCCTCCATGAAAAGGTGTCATTTGACTTGGATTATAAATGACAAGCAGGAACTGGTCATTTGGAGAAGCAAGGGAAGGGTATTCTGGTATAAAGAAACAGCATCACAAAGGTACTGAGACATTCAAGTGCAGAGTGTGCACTCCATGTCTCTGAACAGCAAGCAGTACAGGAGTGCAAATAGAAGATGAAACCAGGAAAGTAGAAAACAGGTTTCCAAGGTCTTATTTACCATGCTAAGGAGTATGGAGATATCTTGGGGATGAAGTGGAAAGCCAATGGAAATTTTAAATAAGGGGAGTAATAAAATGAGATTGCATTACTGGAGGCTATGTAGAGGATGCATGAAAGGAGAAAACATTTATTGAAGCTTTTGTAATTTTGTAAGTAGGAGATGATGCTGGCCTGATTTGAAGTATTAACAACAGGAAGAAACAAACAAATCAGAAAGACATTTCTGATTTAGAATTGTAAGACATATTGGTCAATTCAATAGGAGAAATAAAGGAGGAGAGCAGAAATGAATGATGTCAAGATTTTAATCTTGAATGGTTGGGTGAAAATTGACATCATTAATCAAGAAGAATCAGGTTTGGACAGACTGAATTTGAGATGCCAAAGGGAAGTCAAATACTGATGCCCAATAGAGAGTGGGAAATATTAATCTAGTTAGCAAATATTGGTGATAGTGGGTCCTTATGACTTAATTTCTGAAATGCTTAGGACTTTGACAAGTATTCAGAGTGAGTGAAAAACATAAATTATGTGCTCTTGGAACTTCTATTTCTAGAACAAGTGTAACAAAAAAAAAAAAAACCAGTGTCAAACACGGTAGACATCAACCCATCTATATCAATATTCACTTTAAACATGAATGGTCTAAATACACCAATTGAAAGGCACAGATTCTAAGAGTGGATTTAAAAACACAACTATCGTTGTCTATAAGAAATCCACTTTAAATAAAGACACAGACAGGTTAAAATAAAGGGGTGCAGAAAGATATACCATGCCAACATTAATCAAAGCAAAAACTGCCATAGTTAATTTTAGACAAAAATGTCCCCATACATTGCCAAAAGTGTCCTAAAAGATAAAATCTCTTTTGGCTTAAACCACCATCATCTCCTAATAGAATACCTTCAATTAACTCCTTCATGAGTCCCATTATATTTACCCCTAAACTAACAATCTGTTCTACCCTGCAGCCAGTATCTTTTAAAACCCAAATCTCATGTCACCCTGCTGCTTAAAATGTTCAACGGCTTCCCCTTATTTTTAAGGCAAAATTCCAAATTTGTTAACACAGCCCCTAAGGTTCTACATGTTCTGACCCCAGCCTTCATTCCAGGTACGTTTCACATCATCCTTGCTTTGTTCTCTATACATCAGCCTTGTTAACCCTTTCTGCTCTTCAAACTCAGCCTGTTTCTTTACACTCCACGATCTTCACACATGTTGTTCCCTCTGCTTGAAACTCTCCCACCACCGCTCCTCTTCACTTGCCTAGGTAACAGGGCTTCATATCTGAGCTCCAAAATTTACGTCTTCCAAATCGGTTCTGGTTCCCCTTTTGAAATTTCCCAGCACCCAGTCCTGCTGGGTGCACTTGTTACAAATGTACTTCATGAGTGAATGTGAAAATACTCATTTCATATCTGTCCTTCCTGCTAAATGGTAACAGAGATTTTGTGTCCTCTGTTTCCTCACTGTATCCCAATGCCTAGCACAGTTCCCAAGTGATAACAGGCCCTCAGCAAATACTTAGTGAATGAATGAATGAATGAATGAACAGATAATTTTGTAAACATAATTTTAAGATGGTATAATAGCCAATATAATTTATGATTATAATTTATCCAGCCATTCTCTTATTTTTGGTCACTTAGATTATTTTCAAATGTTTACTATTATGGCAAAAATAGGAAGATGTAAAAATGAAATAAAATGTTCAAACATCTGGTGTTAAATTTCTCTTAGGAGGGAAGCTTTCTTTGAGGAAAAATCCCTGGTTAAGAGTTTGGAAGTCTGTAACTGTATATGGTGATAGATGTTAACTAGACTTACTGTGGTAATCATTTCACAATATATGCAAATATTGAATCATTATGCTGTACATCTAAAAGTAATATAATGTTGGGTGTCAATTATATCCCAATAAAAATAAACAAAATTTTTAATGTTTATTTATCATGGAGAGACAGAGATAGACAGAACATATCATGGGAGGGGCAGAGAGAGGGGAAGACATAGAATCCAAAGGAGGCTCCAGGCTCTGAGCTGTCAGCACAGAGCCAGATGCCAGGCTGGAACCCACGGACTGTGAGATCATGACCTGAACCAAAGTAGGTCACTCAACCAACTGAGCCACCCAGGTGCCCCAAAAATAAATAAATTTTTAAAGTTTAGGGTAGATTGATATTCTAAGAAGAATATGGCAACTGGTTCTATCTAACTGCTCTTCTAAAACAGGGAGATGAATTTTCTTATTGTTCTAGAGGGAAAGAGTAAAAGCAAGAGAACAGAAGAGCCATGATTTAACTGGCTGGAGACAAGCTGTGAAAGGGTTCCGGGTTCTAAGGTGGCCAAATAAACCCTAGAGAACAGAACTAGTTTGCAAGTCTGCCTGTCCCCATGAACCTTTGTTTTCAAATAATGTTTTTGTTGAGGATTTTTCCCCAGAACTAATGAAGGGATTGGATTTCATGTCTGGATTGACATGTAATAAAAGAAGCTGTGTGAAAAGAAGCAGGAAGCAGGAGGCCGACAGTCAGAACATCTCCCAATTTCACCTTGATCTCCAAGGGGCAAGTCAAGGAGAAGGCTGTTCACATCTGGGTTGAAAATAAAACAACAACTGAAAACAAACCTTTGGCATTCTCTGTCTCTATAAAGAAAGAGAGAGAGAGACAGAGAGAGATGATTGTCTCTTTTAGAACACATTTTCAAAACTGGAATTACTGGATAAAAGGTTAAACACACATTTAAGGTGAAATTATTTCTAGCAATTTATATTCCCACTTTTTTTCAGCAGAAGATTCTAAAGAATAAAGCAACAGCATCTTTAGAAATGGTTGCCTTGGATTATAAATTCCAGTTCCTTCTGGGTAAAAGTCATCTCCCTTATTTTCTTTGAAACTACACACACCATAAGTCCTTAATAAATGACTGTGGAATTAAATTCCAAGCACTTCTGGTGCTTAAAACTAGCTATTTTTATATGGACTTTTTCCCCCTGTATTTCTAAGAAGACTGCAATATGTCTTGATTTTTTAGATCATAAGTCCCCCCATCCCCTGACTTATAAATATCACAAGCCTTCAAAATCATGTTGTGTGTTTTACAAGAATCTTGGTTGTGTGAAATTTCCAATTCTGTTAAAGTCTTGTTTTTTAAAGGATCTTAACATACCTACTCCTAACTAGCATAATAAGTTCACAATGATTAAATCTTTCTGACATTCAAGTAAGATGTTGCGTGTGTTTAGTTTTTTAAATGCACAATTATTTTAAGCCTGTAATCCTTTTATCAACCTACCTTGATTTTTCTTTTCACTATATGTTATTAAAAATCTAGCCTATATCATAATTAACCATATAGGTGACAACAGCAAAAAAAAAAAAGAAAGAAAAAAAAGATTAGAACAATCATTTCAGAATTGTTCAATGAATCACTTTTTTTTGGACTCTGCTAACCCAAATTTGAAAAACAGACATCTCTAAGACAAAAAAATTAATTAATTAATTAATTAATTAAAAATTTAACCTGGAATAACCTTCTGAATAGCCATTTCATCTTCTACCTATATCTTATCAACACTTTAAAGAGCTTTTCTAATCAAAATTATTCTCTTTCTCCATTGATCCCTTGGCCTAATGTATTTGTGGTTGGGTTAGGGTCTGACCACATAATATTTCCAAAGGCACAACAATGCCACCTTTAGAAACAGATCCTGCAGTTAAACCCTCACAAAGATTCATGTCCAAGAAGGTTTATTGTCTTGTCTATAATATCAAAAGGCAGGAAACCATGTAAATCTTCAACATTAGGGAGACAGTTAAATAAATTGCAACCAATAAAAAAAAGAATGAGATATAACTATATGTGCCAATACAAAACTCATTGTAAGACATATTTTAAGTGAATAAAGCAAATGGCAAAACATTGTGTGTGTTTTCTATGTTTGGAATATTTTTACTGGATTATTCGTATTGTTATGAAACTCATAACAATTGCTGCTTCTAGGGAAAGCAGGTGGGATATGGTTTTGAGATGGAAGAAAAACTTGTTTCATTGAAACTATTTCATTTTTCACCATGAACATATATTAGTTTTTAGTTAAAAAATAGACAGTAAGATGGCTGGGAGGAGACACTTTGGACCTATGTTTCATGAAAACAATCAAAATCTTATCAATTGTGATCAATGGTAATCAATCCAAATCGTAGATTAGCTGCTAATCTATCTTTGACCCTATCAGCAGCATATCCACCTCTCACCAGATCTTACTAAAAGTTTGAACTGCGTGCCAAACAATTGTGTACTCAGTCATTCATTCACTGAGTCATTCCATCCGTGCTGATTGGCCTGTGCTCTCCCAGGCCCCGCGTCAGGATGCAGAAACCCGGTGGTGAGCAAGAACAGAGACATGTCTTGACTTCACTGAGCTTATCGTCTACCATCAAAATAACTGGAGAAATGTAGATGAGTGCTGGGGAGCACTTGAAAGGGCTTATACCAGTAGAGGCATCTGGGATGACCCCTTAATGACACCCTGAAAATATGCAGGAGTTATATCCAGGTGACCAGGGGGAGAAAGGCTGTTCAAGAAGAGATGGGCAGATGGTCTCTAGGAGGATGTGGCTCTGGGGCATGCAAGAGCTCTGCGTTGAGAGACTGAAGACATCTAGAAGAGATGAGACACCGGAAGAAAGGACAGGAGCAGTGAGACTGCAGACCTCATCAGCGAGCAGGTCATGGGGCCTCAGACCCCACTCTGATGACAACCACCACAAGGTCTGAATCGGGTGTATTCGTTTCCCAGGGCTGCTGTAACCAATTACCACAAATTGGGCAGCTTAAGGAAAACAGTTCTCTCATAGTTCTAGAAATGTATTCTGTCATAGTTCCATAGGCCAAAAGTCTGAACCCCGGGTGTCCACAGGGCCACACTCCCTCTGAACATTCAAAAGGAGGACCTCCCCGTGGACCTCTTCCTAACGTCAGGCGGTCGCCAGCCTTTGGTGTTTCTTTGCATATAGATGTGTCACTCCAGTTTCTGCTTCTGTCATCCCATGGCATTCTCCTCTTTGTGTCTCTGTGAGTCTGTGTCCCAATGTAATTCTTCTGCTAAGGACACTGTTCATATTAAATTTAGGGTCCACCCTGATCCAGATTGACTTTATCTTAACTTGATCACAACTGCCAAGATCCTATTTCCAAATAAGGCCACATTCACAGATTCCACGTGGACATGAATTTGGGGAGGATACTATCCAACCCATTGCACCAAGGAAATGATATAATCTGATTTGCATTTTGGGAAAACTATCCCCAAGGTATTCAAGGAAAAGAAGGAAGCAAGACTGGGAAGACAGATTAATTTCATATGCATCTTTATTGTTTTTAAAACGCGAGGTTTATTTTGCATGTCAGACATTGAGCTAAGAGCTGTTCCCATGGTATATGTCATTCAGTCCTCACACAGCCCTGTGAAGAAAATCAGAGAGATGACTTTACCTGTCCACGGTCACGCAGCAGAGCTTCAAACACAGATCCTGCAGACTCTGGAAGCCAGAAGCTTTCCATCACCCCAGGCTCAAAATTGAAAACAGTGAAGGCAGTGAGAATCCTTTGACATGAATTTCCAGGCGGAAGAAACTATTGCCCACCAACACAGTTCTGTTTGCAAGCATGCTTCATATTCCTTATGCAAAGCCAGGGCAAAAGGTGAACAGCTAACATGTCCTGAAGAGCAGTCGTGTTGTAACGCGAAGGAATCTGACGGTTCCAATCACACAGCGCCATGTCCAGTGATTCACGCTGGGTCAGAAATGTTCTTTTAAGAAAAGACCTAAGTAAAATCCGTGCTTCACAAACACGAACCCATATTAAAATAAGCCTGCTTTTCATAAGATGAAGAAACTTGAAGCCATTATCTGAAAACTCAGAGGACAAAAATGAATTCAGAGGAAAAAGAGGTTAATTGGTGGGCATTGTTGGGACTGATAGCTGATATTGATCAGAAGCACCGACTGCTGGATCTTCTCCCTCTTAGTCGCTTTACCTCCATAGTCCACAATTTTAAAGGCGGATTGACATTTTAGGAGACAATGAAGACCAAGGTTTTCTCACTTGAGCTCAGTATTTTTCTGAAGGAGGAATGCATATTCTGGGTGTAGGTTACAGCTTTCATCACCTATTACAATTTTGTAATCTCAAAATCTGACCAGAACACCTAACTTTCAATTTTCTCATTTTGTTCAAGGTATCAGTCTTTTCCCTGCAATATTAAAAGGGAAAGGGGGGGGGGGGACATGCAGAGAAAGGAAAAAACTGAAAGAAGAAAGTAAATATGAATTCCCAAAGGGAAAGGGAAACAATGGTCCAATTGACTATTCTGAAATTTACTATCAGTTAAATAAAAATAAAAACTTTTAAGTCAAGCATATTTTTAAAAATTGATTCCTAAAAATGAAGAATAAATGTGTTTAAAGGCACTTAATAAGCAATTTTTATCTAGGAAGTGAGCGATTTTTGTGTAGAGGGGGAAAAAAGGCTCCAGGCTTTGCCTCATCTCCTAGAAGCATCCCATATTCTTAGATGTGACGTTGCCTTGGTAACCACAACTTGGTGACCTCGTTATTTCAACCTAATCCTGCTTTGAAATTATAGTTGCTCCACCCTTTTGCCTGGCTAGCCTGATAACATAATCATTGTAAATGAGGATGGGAAAAAACAGCAGGATACAGTCCCTCCGGTGACACAGGACCAGTCTCACCTTATCATGGAAATAGACGAACAATTAAACGGCATGAATCTAAAACCCTAAAAGTGGATTTTCTTATTTTTATATGGCTTGTTATGCTTATTTTCAAAACCTACTGGTTGATTCAATAGAGCAGGCTATCTTGATGTTACTATATGAAAATGGAAATTTCCTATTGGTGTTAAAAGAAAAAAATTAAGGACAGCTAAGCTGTCAAAGGTGAAGTTCTTAATTATGCATCTGTTTTGCCCACCAGCCAAATAGAAACAGGAATCAGAATATTATTTTTTAACAACTGGCATAGCAGCACCCAGTTTGTTTGCCCAGCCTCACTTCCCCCGGCTAACACCCCACAAATCAGCTGTCCTCTTGAATTCAGATTCCTTCCGTAACAAAGGGGTCTCGGGAGACTGCAGTGCTCAAATTCGGAAGGCAGCAAGTGTAAATATAGTTTAAAGGACATGTAATTAACTCATTTGTTTCAATTTGGGTCTTCGAGATGGGAAAGGGAGGCAAATCCCATCCTTTTTCTGCTCATTTCCTCCTCTTTATTTTTTTCTCCCCCTTTTGCATTCCAAAATGGCTAGAGTGCAGAAGCCCTGGGTTCAGATCTCAATCAAATGTTCATGGTGTGCCCCATTTCATACGTTGAGGAGTCTGGGGAGCTGCAGGACCCTGTCTCTTGGGCTCCTGGGTGCGCCTAGGTTTCCCCTTCAGGAGAACCTCCTTATTTCTAAGTGCCCCATCTCAGCTTGACTATTGTCTTTCCAAGGGAGCCCAATTATGGTACTTGGCAGAGGGAGAGAGTTGTGTGACTTGGATATTACAAACCCCCCAAAATCTCTTGGTGGCAATGACCCCACTTCCTCTGCCTCTCCACTTCGTGTTTCCCAAAGAATAACCCTTTGATACTGGTGGGTGTGGTGTTGGTCTCACTGTTGGGTGTCAGGGATGGCGGACAGGTGAGGGGCAAGTTCCCAGTCAGGGCCATTATCAAGACAGAAGCCTGGACTATATCTGGATATGCCTCCGTGCTGGTATCCCTCCTCCCTGCAGAAAGACAACCTTTACCACTTATTTCTTGGAACTATCAACATAATTGTGATACTTCAACAGTGTGAGGAAAGTTGTGATTTCTTGAAGAAACTATGCCACATAAATTAAAGTTTTACCATCAGAATGACACGATCAAATCTCTTTAGAGAAATAGGTCGGAGGAGTGTGCATTTGACTTAAAAGCATATCTTTCCTTTTTCTGAGAGATGAGTCAAAAGCGGCATTTTATAAAGTGTGAGTTCAACTTGTACTTCATGGGGCTGCTGGAAGCCCACTCTTCTCTTGCTCACTCTAACCACAAGAAGTAAAAATGTAACAACAACTAACATTTAGGAAATTCTCACACTATCCTTAGCCCATTTTGCAGAGGAGAAACACAGGCACAGACAGCTGGATAACCTGCATGGTGTCCCCAAGCCAGCAATGTGCGCAGCGGAGCCAAGGTTCGGGTGCCCTCAGCTACTCTGCTATTTGGTGCCCATGAAACCTAACCGTAGGGCCAGGACCAACGGATGGACTCGATAGGTAGACACACCAAAACTCCCTGTGAAGAAATTCTAAACATTCAAGCTGTCTAAAGACAGAATAGACGATCCCAACAACAAAGGAAACACCAAGTATAAAATCTAAGACCAAATATCCTTGGCCTCTCAGTACACATGAGTATATATATATGACATCCCACTGCCCTGTAAGTATTCATCAAATGGGGTACTTTTGGCCTGGGGTGGGGGTGGGAGCTTTTAAGTAAAGGACATAGAGAGAGAGACGGAAATTCATTGGCAGATCAAGCATCTGGGTAGGGACGAGCAAAGAAGAGGCACACACGTGGTAAGATGAAGGTAAGGGACTGATAATAGACAGGTTTTAGGTCTAGACTGAGAACTGAGAGAACTCAGCCAGTTACCATGAGGGTCCAAGATGATAACTCCCCCGGAAATAGATACAAAGGCACAGATCATGAGGCAAATGTAAAGAGTGATGATCCCATAATTCGCTGGGAGTGTGGCAGTCTCCCAAACAAGGGATGAAATGCTGGTAGATGAAAGGACTCTACTATTGGAGCCAGAAAGAAACAAGGATGAAAAGGAGGACAAGAGTGGCTGGGAGGTGGAGAAGGCAATCTGTGAAGAGAAGGTACAGCAGCAGCAGGGCTCAGACAAGGTGTCCTGGCTCTGTACCCAGTGGATTCGTAAATCACCAAATCACTCTGCCTGTTCCACACCTCCCTCCGTCTCCTTGGAGCCCCATCCATCTCCCCCACCACTCCCCTCTTGCCTCTCCTTCAACTTGACTGTCTCCCATTTATGCTTTGGGTCTCTTTTTAATCATTTCTTCCTGCGGAAACCCTTTCTGGATGTCCCCCATCCTACACACTGAATCTCTTTCCTTTTCTTCTCCAAATATCCTGTCCTTTCCCTACTTCTCTATTGCCATTGCCCTTGCTCTGGGTTCCCTATCACCACTATCACACCATAAACTTAAAAATCCTGTGAAGGCAAGAACCATGATGTTTATACAGTGCCTGGTATACTTAGTAGGCACTCAAAATGTTCATTCATTCATTTATGCACTTGATAAATATTTAGTGAAGATACATTCAATGGCAGGCAGTAGAGTGGAACAGTGAACAAGACAGATAAGTTCCTCACCTTCATTCTTGGGAAGAGGAAAGACTTTTTTTAATCAGGTAAACAAAAGCCAACAGGGTGGTTATAGATTATTATAAATGGTATGACATAATTAACAGGATGATAGGATAGAAAAGGAAAATCTTCTTTTGGTCCCACCTCTTTAGATCCTTGGAGAATCTGTCACCTGGAACCTGAAGCCGCCTTCATTCTTCCTCGGGGCCCTTAGAGAGGGCTCGCTAGGCATCAGACGCAGAGGTCTTCGGGGAGATTTCAGGCCCATGAGGAGAACCAACAAGTAGGTCAAGGATCCAATCATGGTTACAAGGGCAATGACAAAGATATTTACATGGGGCCATGATATAATGGAGGAGGGAAAAGGGTAATACAGAGAAGACTGCAGAAGAGTGCTTTGGAAGGTGCCATTGAGCCTGGCGATTCAGAGCACAGAGATTTCTGGGACCGAAGTGCCTGGGTTTGAATCCCACTCCCACCACTTATTAACTGTGTGACTTGGATGAGTTACTTAATCTTTTTGTGCCTCAGTTTCCTCATCTGTAAAATAAGAGTAATGACAATACCTCACAGGATAGTTGTGAGAGTGAAATCAGTTAGTATATATGTCAACTATTTAGAACAGGATGAGGACATGTGTTGACCACTACTATCACTTTTCAGAATGTAAGAGTTAGATCAGTGAAGGGGTGCCTGGGCGGCTCAGTCACTTAAGTGTCCGATTTCAGCTCAGGTCATGATCTCATGGTTCGTGTGTTCAAGCCCAGCATCAGGCTCTCCGATGTTAATGCAGAGCTCACTTCAAATCTTCTGTCTTCCTCTCTTTGCCCCTCCCCTGCCTGCTCTCTTCTCTCTCTCTCTCTCTAAAACGACAAAACCTCCAGGAGTTTTCAGAGAAGGAAGAGATGAACCAAAAAGCCTCATGAGAACAATAAAGCCTGAGCTAGGCCTTGAACGAAGGGAAGAATATGAACAGAAAGATGGGGGAATTAGGAACTAGGTCAGGGCAGTCTGATGGAAATATAATACGAGCCACAAATACAAGCCACATGTATAACTTTCAATGTTCTAACAGCCACATCTTTTAAAAGTAAAAAGAAACAGGTGAAACTAACTTTAAAAAGTATTTAGTTAACATTTATTTAATGTATTATTTCAACATGTAATCAGTTTAAAAATGTTAATAAGATATTTAAAATTCTTTATCTTAGAAGAAGTCTTGGAAACCTGATGTGTATTTTACATTTACGGTGCTTACCATTTGCGGGTAACCATATTTCAAAAGCTCAAAAGCCTCACTCGGCTGGCTGATGGCTACCATCTTGGACAGCAGAGTGAAGAGGGAAAAAAGAATTGGCACAAACTGAAGTCTCACCAGGCCTCAGTCACTTTTTATGCACTAACTTTTTCTCACCACCCTCTCGGGAAATACAAATGGGGACACTGAGACTCTTAAGAGTCTTAATCTCTTAAGAGATTAAGTCAACAGCTCAGGAGAAGCAGGCTGACCTAGGATTGAAACCCAGAGCCCACCAATTTCGAGCTGGGTCCCTTCCACTGGAACGGGCTTCAGCAAATGCCCCCAGGGGCTGTGCGCACTGAAGCAAGATGATGCCTGAGCAAGGAGAAAACACCAGATCCCGGGGTCTGCTTCTGAGCAGCTTCCTCCCCAACCCCCAAAGCCCACACAGCACTTGTGCACCCCTCTTAGGTTTGGAGGAGGAGCGGAAAGCAAGCAAGCAAACCCTTCTCTCTCCTGTGAAGTAGCACTGAAAGCCCTAGCCCTGCTCCAAACAGCAAAGTCACGAGGGGGTGTGCAGGAGGCAAGGAAGGGCACCTGTGATCCACAAATATATGGCTTTTGTTGCAGCAAAGTGCAGGATGAGGAAGTACTGCCTCTCAGCCAGCAGAGCAAAGCCTCCCTTACACCCTTTGCGGGCTCCACTTTGTCGTCAATTACTTTTCTAAAACTATTAAGAGAGGAGAGGGGGAGAGTATAAACAGAATTAACAGTAATTTATGATCTGAAAAAAGACAGCAGGAGTTCGAAATCTGTCTCCATTAGGATACTTTCCCGGCGCTCCGCTGGACCCCCAAGCCACAGGATCCTGTAGGAAAAGGATGTTTACACAGCATTCCTGGCAGGAGAGACGCTTTTCCTTGCTCCCAGAGGGCAAGGTTCAGCCAACTTTCCACAGAGGGGTCTGGCCTGTGCTGAGCCCGTTCCGGGTGTGGGCAAACACGGAGCTTTTTAGAGTTTTGTTTTATTTCATTTATTTCGTGCTCAGTGGTCCCTCCTTGATTTCTGCAGGGACCTCCAAGTCTGCTCTTCCCCCAGTTTGACCATCAGCAAAGCCCACCTAGAGAATTGCCAAGGGAGACACTCATCAGCTCTTCAGTGAGAATGTTTCCAGGCTTCAGGATTTTCGAGACAAAGGTTTACTCCATCACCTAAGGCATGCTTTACGCCATGCAGTTTTGCTTTGTAGAACTAACTTTTCAAGTCCAGGAATTGCAAGGCCAAGAAATGTAGCAGCTTGAATTAGAGTCCAAACCGAGAGACCGTAGAGCTCCAGAATTACTGTTTCTTCCTTTTCTTTGTCTGTTCTTCTCTGGTGGGATGCTTTGGTCCAGTTGGGAACACTGTCTCTGGCACGTGCTTGCGGTCCACTCAATCTTAATGATGCGATCAAGTCTTCAGGTGAATTTTGGAGGTAAAGGGAGAGACAAAAAGAAAATTTCGTAAGCCGCCCCCAGAATCTGTTAGCTGAAGCTCTCCAGTTTAGGCCTTCCTTTCCCAGACAGTCTTTTAGATCTCTAGCGACCCCAAGTGGCCTATTGAAAATAACAGTTTTCTGGGTTTTGTTGGATTTTTTTTTCCTATGGAAAAGAAACATACTTCAAGGTTTTTTATTCCCAAATCTGTGTAGCATTTAAAAACTTCAGAGCTAGATTTAAAAAAATTTTTTTAATGAGGCGTCTAGGTGGCTCAGTCGGTTAGGCATCCGACTTCAGCTCAGATCATGATCTCGCAGTTTGTGGGTTTGAGCCCCACATTGGGCTCTGTGCTGACAGCTCAGAGCCTGGAGCCTGCTTCGGATTCTGTGTCTCCCTCTCTCTCTCTGCCCCTCTCCTGTTCACGTTCTGCCTGTCTCTCTCTCAAAAAGATATAAAAAATTTAAATGAGAGAGCTTGAAAGACCGTTAATGTCACCTGACCTCACCCACCATCTCATTTTACAGAAATAACAGATCCAGAGAGGTGAAGAGGGATTCCAAAAGTCACACAGCATGCTGGGGTCAAATGAAGAAGCAGAACAAGCAATGGCCTTAAGGGATTCTACGCGGCCAGGTTTTAGTTCCATGATGGAAGAAGAAAATCTTTCCCAAAGCCATAAAAGAAATATTGTTCTTACAGAATTCCTGTAATGAGGCTGCATGTTCTAACAGATCCAAAGTTACCTTGAGGGACACATTTCTTTTTTTCTCTTCTATGCCTATGCTGATGAGGGTGTGTTAAAGAGAATCATGGCAAGTGTGAGGCCAGTAGAGGAGAAAAGAGGGATGTCAGCATTGGGCAAGTGTAGGTTAGATGCTTATTACCAAAGCCTGGGCCTTGTGTTTGGCTCTCACTTGCATAAGCTCTGTGGAGTGGGCATTATCCTTCCCATTTTAGAAATGAGAATATCAAAGCTCAGGAAAATTAATTAACACGCCCAAGAGCAGTCAGCTACTCTATTGCAAAAGCAGCTCTCTGCATCACTTTATCTATGCATGCTTCCATTTACCCAGCCATCAAATGGGATAATAACATCCGCCTGTAGAATCAGAAAATGTTGATACTGGAAAGAGTCCTTAGAGGAGCCCGCTTTTGAACAAAATGAACCCCCAGGGATATAAAACAAACAAAAATGACAGTGAGAAAGCAAACCAAAGAGAACATGGGTGCTGTTGTAACAAACACCAGGAAATCCCATTCTCCTTAAAACAAAAATTAGAATTTCTAAGGTTTCACTCCAGGTCAAGTTTCTACTCGTCCCCCTCCTGACACCTTTCCCTTGACGTGTCTCTCTTGGTCTCCTCCTGCCATCAAAAAGCGGGACCCCCAGGGGGCACTGCCTGCCTCTTGACATCTCTGTCCCAAGCGTGGACAGAATCCCCTCTTCTATTTGCTCTGAGCACCATGGAGACGGTCTGGAATCTCCCCCAATGCTGCTCCCAAAATTACTGTGGAAGAATAGAGGTAAAGTCACACACAGTGTGGGAGAATCCTAAAATTAGTCTGATTCACAGAACATGAAATTCTGATCCAAATCTTACCAGAAGTGGTTCTATCTAGAGCCAGTCAACCCTGCTCTGCTCCAGAAAGGGCCTCAGCTCTAAAACCCTCCACGGAAGTCTTTCCAACTCTTCACAGAAGCAATGTGGCTGCAGGCTTCACGGTCTGGGAATGATTCCTACTCTTTGGTCCAGGAATTCCCTTTCTAGCAATCCACCTGAAGGAAAGCATGAAACCGTGCAGACAGCAATGTATATATACATAAAGATAATCATCACTAACTTATGTTCAACCACGGAAAAAAAAAAGACAGAAGCAAATTATACAATAGGGTTTATGATGTAACCAGAAGATGGAAGATTATGTAACCCTTACAACCTGATGTTTTTGAAGCGTTTCTAATGACACTAAATGAAAAAAAAAAACATTTTAAATGGTATTTAGTGAAAAAAGCAGAGTGCAAAACAGGTGCACATTATGTGATCAAATATTTAAAATCAAAGTAAGAGAAGTGTGAGTATATGAAGAAAAAATAGAAATGTTCTCCCCCCTAGAAAGTTTATAGTGGTTATGACTATGACTAAGTGGTAAGATTCATGTTGATTTCTTTTCTACTTACATTTTGCTTTAGTTTTACAGTGAGGCTGCATCAATGTTTAATTTGAAAATAAAAAATATATTTTTTTAAGATATTGACTCTGAAGCCCAAACAGCTGATGCATTTTCTGAGGTCACACCCTCCTTACTTCTGCTCTGTCCCCACCCTGCTCCTCCATCTTGGTGCCTTCCTCTCCACCCGCCTCACCTCTGCCCTGTCTTCTGCTTGTCCATCTGAGGTCCACGTTTATGACCCAGCTACTGTTAACCCTTTAAAGGACCCCTCAGAGTCATGTCTGTCAACATATCAGTGCAGCCTCTCATTTCCTTACTATTAACCAGAGCAACCCCGTTTAATCCACATTCCCTGTTCATTTTGGAATATTTATTTCCTTCCTTTGTTGATAGGCAGGGTCCATGTACACTTGGAATTGATTCAGCTGGTATTTACTGAGCGTCCTCTGTGTGCCAGATCCTATTCAAGCAGGATACAAGAAACAAGGTCTCGACTCTCAAGAAGCTGGACAGATCATAAATAAGCAGACAAACGAGAAGACTATCAGGTCTGATAAAGTCATGCTAAGAGTGTATGGACAGCTACTTGAGATGTGTGATGGCAAAGGCCTGGGGCAATATCAAGGGTGCATGTTAATGCCAAGATGTCTGGAAAAGCCCAGCTTCTCCAGGGCTTGTGTATTACCAGTGAATGTTAGCACTGGCCAAGAACTCCCAGAAAGAGAGCTGCAGGATACCTTGAAAGGCAGATGTGTGCACACTAGGCAATGCCAGCTGCCTCCCGCTTCCCAGTAATACTCCCTCCCTCCTCTGGCAAGCAACGTGGGTGGGAAAGAGAGACCAGAAGAGGGATGGGAAGGGACTTTTTCTATTTCAATGTCCCTGCCAAAAAGGAGACTCCTACCGATGAGCTTAGGTAGCGTGCTGCTAACTTCTCATGTGTGTCATTGTTGCTTTACCAAAAGAATAATAAAAGATTTATGGGGCGCCTGGGTGGCTCAGTCAGTTAAGCATCTGACTTGGGCTCAGGTCATGATCTCACAGTTCGTGAGTTCGAGCCCAGCATCGTGTTCTGTGCTGACAGCTCAGAGCCTGGAGCCTGCTTCAGATTGTGTGTCTTTCTCACTCTCTGCCCCTCCCCCCTCCCAAAAAAATAAACAAGCATTAATTTTTTTTTAAATCACTAGTAGCCAAACGGTTTATCTTTATTGAGTGTCATCAGTAAATATTTCAGTCTGAAGTTCTGGGAGCACATCACATGTACAACAAATTTAAGAAACCTGATACAGGATACAATGAGAATCCAAAGAGGAGACAGAACTTCACACTCATTTCTGCTTTCCCAACACCGTATTGTAACACATGCACGCACACGCGCACACACACACACACACACACACTCACACACTCACACACTCGTATTCATGTCCATCCCCCTTCCCAGATCATTCATGTTGCCCTGTGAACACCCATTCAGAACATTTTCCAACCTTTCTGCAACTTACAGAGCACTTTCTTTTTCTGGACATAAATAGAGATTTCAACGGGAACAAAAGCTATTGCTCAGTCTCCAAAAACCTCATCAAGCACCAAACAAGAGAGGAAAATGGTTTGAAGCTGATTGTAGCAGATTAAGGCAGGATGTTCAGTTCTGAGGAATCGTTGTTTGAACGGGGAATCAGATGAGCTGAAGGGCTTGTTGGAGGAAGCAAAGGAGAAGACATAAATCAAAGACACAATACACCCCCCACGGCTCTCAGGCCCCTGGAAAAATTTCAGAGAAAATTCAAGAAAATAAAAATGGAACTAGCCCCAAATATATCCCAGATGTCCACTTCTAACTCCCAAGGAACGGGAAAGCAAAATAGAATAGAGCATCTTCCAGCTTCCTAAAAATATTTAAAATGAAAATGAACCCCTTGCAATATGTCGCCCGCTAATCTGGCCTCCGGAATTTACTTTCTCTCATTTTTTAAACCAAGTAGCAAATTGACACCTAAGCATATGCTGCCTTGTTCTCTAAATGTGTCCACATGTGCCTTGTTCTCCAACCATATAAATGGGTTTTGAGGGCAAAAGCCATAGCTGGTGCTTGCACCACATCCATGGCTGCTAACAGGTGTTCAATACTTACTGATTGATTGATTGATTGATTGAAACATAAACCTTATTAATTATTTGACTGAAACATAATATGTTATATAGACACATACCACCTGTTAATAAAATGCTCACAAGCTGCCAGATTGTGTGGGAAAAGGGTTTATGAAGCTAGTGCCATATTAATAATGGTAAATAAATACCTCTTTACAGTTTACAAAGCACTTTCATAACTTTATCTCTCAACTCCTGTGACAGCCATGTGAAAGAAGTGTTGAGGTTAATTCTCCAGTCCCAGCACCTTGCGGAGGATACAACCAGATGGGCTAATTACTCAGTTCATAAAAGAATATGCGCACTCTAACCCCGGGAATCCTGGATCGAGCTGTGTTAGCAGAAACAAACAGCAGTGAGCCCTCCTCGTGGGCCTTCAAAAAGACACACAGGGTCTGAACAATAGCAGCCATGAACAGCAAAGTGAATTCATCTGGAAATAGAACCTACAGGCTTTATTTTTCATATTCCTACCACTATTAACTCATCTTTGTGCGAAGTTTTTGTTTTATTTTGTGGGATGTAATTTTTTAAATAACTTAACCCCCCCCAAATATCTGACACTTAAAACAAAACAAAACTAAGACCAAAATGAACTAGGGAAAGAAATACTAGAAAAAACAGTTCATACATCAACCTATTCCAGCTCAGCTTATTTTATTTTGACAACAAATCCAGTTTAAAACCAAGAAACTCATTAATAAACCTGTCCTTATGATGTTTCTAGACCAATTTTTCAATTTTAAAGGCTTTGAAAAGTGTGTTCAGGATTGTACAATCCTCCAAAATTTTCAGACTTTTCATGTTATAATGTCTGTAATTTACTTCAAAGTACATCAATATAGGAAGTGTAATGGGGGCGTGTGAGTGTGTGTGTGTGTGTGTCTAAATTAGTCTCAATCTACCCCACAGGGTAGGTTAGTTGACATCTGAAGAACCTTATCAGAAATATACACCCCAGGAGTGTTAATTAACATTTGAAAGATCCTAATTAGAAGTTCCAACTCCAGAAACTCCATGACAATCACTTCAAATATCAAATTCTTAATCTAAAATACAGAGGTCATTCATTTAGCAAAAGGAATATTTGAGAAATAATTTCTCACTGTTGAAATAAACAGTGTTCAAACATGCAGATTGGTTAAAATACCACCCAGGTATCTCTGCTCCACCATTAATGGAGAATAAAAATGTGAGGAGCCCAACAGTCTACTTTAGTGGGATACCGTGGCTTGGTCTCTTTGTAATACTATTTTGCCCTACTTGGCAGAGAATTCTATTCCCTGAACCAATTGGAAAGCTGGCTAATCCCACCTCTGGTTAGAATATCGCTCCATCTGCCTGCAGTAAACCCTTCTTGCAAGGTGCTTCTAAGAGTATCAGAGAGTAGAGAGCTAGAGCCTCTTCAAGAATACAAGATCAGACCTATGACCGCTGTGGTCCTGCTTCTAATAAATGTTTGCACAGGCAGAATTCATAGAAATTTCATGGTAACATATCACCTGGTAGGGAGCAAGGCTATGGGGGAGGGGATCATGGCTCTTACCTACTTACCTCCTTAGAGGCAATCAATATCCACCAGAACAACATGACAACTCTGACCAGTCAAACTACCTTTGGACATGGGGCACAGGTGGCTCAGTTGGCTAAGCATCTGACTTTGGCTCAGGTCATGATCTCAGGGCTCATGACTTTGAGTCCCATATTGGGCTGGCAGCTCAGAGCCTGGAGCCTGCTTTGGACTCTGCATCTCCTTCTCTCTCTGTCCCTCCTCTGCTTGCACTGTCACTCTCTCTCTCTCAAATAAAATAAACATTCTAAAAAATTTAAATTGTGCAAATTTCAGCTTTAACTAATACTATGTGGAATTGTTGGGCATAGAATAATATTATGCTTCCTTACTGTATTGTAGACCAAAGGGTAGGTACTTCATCCTCTCTTCTGGTATGAAGAAGTTTTGAAGGTCATTTGTGTCTCTCTCTCTGTCTGTCTGTCTCTCTCTGTCTCTCTCTCTCTCTCTCACACACACACACACACACACACACACACGCACACGCACACGCATACACAGCCACCATACAGGTCTCAAGATTCAAACTCAGAAAGGTGCTTGGGAGCTTCCCATCCCTTAATAAAACAGTTCTTCATTCCTTATTGGCTATTGATCCATATGTGTATATTTCACTGGTCAGAAATTCAGAGAAGAGGGGAGATGTGTGGCTTCCTGAACCCATACCAGAATACTCTGCACCCACCAAAATCATTTTTTTTCTGACAACATTTTACAACATGGTAAAATATTTACACATAATTATAAGTGAACAAAGCTTAGTGCTCAAGAAGATATGTAGTATGGTTTCGTTTTATTTTATATATAGAAGGAGAATGGAAGAATACATTCTCCAAAATGTGTTCTCTACTTTTCTCAGAGATGACACCACGAAAGACTTCTATTTTTTTTAATTTTATTTGATAGAGAGAGAAGGGGAGGAGAGAGAAAGAGAGAGAGAGAGAGAGAGAGAGAGAGAGAGAGAGAGAGAATTACAAGGAGGCTCCATCCCTGCCCCATCCCACAACCCTGGGATTATGACCTGAGCTAAAATCAAGAGTCAGACATTCAAACAAGTGAGCCACCCAGGCACCCCTGAAGATTCCTATTTTCAATCTTTCTACTTTCAAACTTCTTTACAAAGAACAAAAACATTTATATCCAGTTAAAAAAAATGTTACTGTAACAATTTAAATCTTTGCTCTTATCAGGGCCAGCTGAAGATCGGTGATGTTCAACAGAATATAAACCAAGACACATATGTAATTTTAAATTTTCTTGGGGCACCTAGGTGGCTCAGTAGGTTAAACATCCAACTTCGGCTCGGGTCATCATCTCATGGTTCATGAATTCAAGCCCTTCGTCAGGCTTTGTGCTGACAGCTCAGTGTCTGGAGCCTACTTCAAATTCTGTGTCTCCCTCTCTCTCTCTGCCCCTGCCCTGCTCATACTTTGTCTCCCTGTATCAAAAATAAAAACATTTAAAAAATAATAAATTTTCTAGCAACCATATTTTAAAAATCAAAAAAAAACCAGGTGAAGTTAATTTCAATAATACATTTTATTTAACCCAATGTACCTAAATATTATCATTTGAATATGAACCCAATATAAACAGTTTTTGTAAGATATTTTATATTCTCCCTTAAACATTAAGTCTTCAAACAAAATTTGGGTATATCTTACACTTAGAGCACTAGCTTTGTTTCAGACTGGTCACATTTCAAGGCCTCAATAGCTGTACATGACTCATGGCTCCTGAAAGGGACACCAGAGCTCTATATGCTAGCTACAGAAAAATTAACATCAAAAACACAATGCCAGGAGAGTAGAGGCCTCTCCTACTGTGCTTTAGACCAGCACATTCTCATGTGGTATACTGTGAAGTTGGGATTGTACAGGCCTCTGTTTAGACAGTGAATATTCACTCTTTATTCATCTATTGCTCACTGAGCCATCATACTCGGTCGGACATTTGGCCCAGGATGATGAGGTGAAGGGAAAGGTGGCAGGCCCTCTGGGGGCCTACTGTCCAATGGGTGAGACTGACCATTAATAGACTGTTGCAGTAGCACACTGTAGATGTGATGATGACACATTCCATGGGGTGACTAGCACACAGATGATGACAATGGCATCGACGGAGCACAGCTTCCTGCAGGAGGGGACAGTTGAACTGGTCCTGAAGATGAATGGAGAGCCTTGACAGTGGTAGTGGAATGGGCAACAGGCACATATCTGCAAAGGGACACAAGCCTCTCTCCCAGGACAGGGTAAGGTCAGGAGTGTCTGGATCACAAGATGTATCAGAAGAAGCACTGGGAAGTAGGAGTAGAGAGAGGCCAGAGACCATGGGGTGGAACACAAACACAAGAGACAGGGATTCGATTCATGTTCTGGAAAGACCACTTTGGTTACTATATGGAGCCAGACTGGAGCCATAGTGCAGCAGGCCTTGTGAGGACCAGTTAAGAAGGGAGAACCAAGCCCATGAGAGAGCTGAAATACACTGTGGCAGCAAAGCATGGACACAAGCAGAGATAAAATTAACAAAACTTAGTGAGCGACAGGAGGTTGGGTGTGCGGAAGATGGGAGAAGGATCCAGTAAAGATTTACTCTCGCTGTCCAAGTCTGGCTCAGTGCATGGACAGTCATGACTGTCAACAATGGCGGCCATCCTGTTTGCATATGGAAGACCTCATCACTGGAGTTCAGCAACCTCAGCCTCCACACCGATCCAACCGGAAGACGAAGCTTGAGCTCACATCTCTCTCCATAACCATTCCAGCTGCCACCAGGGCCCAGTGCTCCCAGGACTGGGGCTACCCTGGCCCGCTATTTGGATGTGGAGATCTTCAGGGGCCTAACCCCTGAAGATCTCCATGCCAGAAACATATTTCCAGCAAATATAATTTCTTCTACAAAGTACAAATATCCAACACATGCCAAAAAATACTAGTAATGTTATCCACATTTTTAGAACACCCTGTAGTTTCCAAGGCACTTTATAGGTTTCCCATTTGCTCTCAAAGCAATGTCTCCACCCCAGTTGGTGATCTGCCAGGCTGACCTGACCCTGTCTTTCCCTCATTGACCCCTCCCCCACCACCCCTACCTCAGATCTGTTTCCCAATCAGACCTGCAGCTCCTGGACTGTGTCATGCTCTGTCTCTCACTTACATCTGCACTTCTGAATGTGCTAGACTTCTACCTGGAAAGCCTCTCTCACCTCCTTCCCCTTGCTCATCTCTTTTCTGTCTGCTCTTCCTCCAGGAACACTTTTAAGGCCATCCCCGCCCCACCCCAGGCTGAGATAGGGGGCCTCTCCCTTGGGTTCCCTTAGCAACTTGTTCATATCTTCCCCTAGTCTCTGCCACACTGGATTGGAGGGGCCTGACTGCATCTCTGCCTGAGGTCTATCTTTTAGACTGTGAGGGACATACAGGCACCTTCTGGGTCTTGTTCTACCCTTTTTAATCCTTGCCCAGACTCTCGCACATGTATTGAATGGATTAACAGTATTTCATTCTTGCTCTTAGCACCTCAAGTCTAGTGGGTTAAATAGTGGCCCCAAAAAGATGTGTCCAAGTGCTAGCCTTCATCTCTGTGAATATGACCTTATTTGGAAATGGGATCTTTGCAAATTCAGTTAAAGGATCTCTGGATAAGATCATCCTGGATTGGGGTAAAAATCCTAAATCCAACAGTGTCTTTATAAGAAGAGGAGAGGACACCCAGAGATAGGCAGGTGGGAGAGGCCTTACAGTGACAGCGCAGAGATTAGAGCAATGTGTCTAAAAGCCAAGGAGTGCCAAAGATGGCTGGGAACTCCCAGAGGTAGGAAGAGACTTGGAGGGATTCTCCCTCAGACCCTTCAGAGAGAGCAGAGCCAATGCTTTCATTTTGGACCTACAGCTTCCAGAACTGTGAGAACGTCTGCTGTGTCAAACTACCATATTTGTAGTAATTAGTTACAGCAGTCTAGGAAACTAATACAAGGGATTACTGTGAAATGGAATATGAACAAATGCATGACGTCTGTAGGCTTGAACGCAAAAAAAAAAATGCCTGCTTTGATTTTGGAAATTCCCATAAATATCTAATCTGTTTTAATTTCTCGGTGCCCCCCTTCTCAACTGGTAGTTGAGACGGTAGACCATGAATCCTGCTGAAAAGAAGCAAGTTTGTTTTTTGACTGCCCAGTTTTTCCCACTTTCCTTCTACTCTGTTACATCCCACTCCCCACGGTAGAGTGCAGTGGACTCTGTGACCTTGGGGAGTCCCTGCCCCGGGGACAGCTCTTACCCCAGGCTTGCATGGCAGCTTCCTTCTCTCAGCCACATGCCTCTCCCAAGTGCCAAGTTTACCCCTCAGGACCCCGACTTTGCCACTCTCTAGACTGTGCGCCCCACACAGTACAGACTCCAGAACACAGAATCTGTGCATATGTAATGAGCAAACACATTTCCCACATTTTCTATGCACAATCAATACACTGATAATGGTGGTAATTGCTAACTTACAGCAGCATTCGTTAAAGAAGGAGGATCTTCACTTGCCTACATATAACACATTTTCAGGTTCAAAATCATACATGTTATTTTTTTTAGTAGTTTATTGTCAAATTGGTTCCCATACAACACCCAGTGCTCTTCCCCACAAGGGCCCTCCTCCATCACCACCACCTCTTTTCAACCTTCAACCCTCAGTTTGTTTTCCGTATTCAATAGTCTCTCAAGTTTTGCATCCCTCTCTCTCTCCAACTCTCTTTCCCCCTTCCCCTCCCCCTGGTCCTCCATTAGGTTTCTCCTGTTCTCCTGTTAGACCTATGAGTGCAAACATTGGTATCTGTCCTTCTCCGCCTGACTTATTTCGCTTAGCATGACACCCTCGGGGTCCATCCACTTTCCTACAAATGGCCAGATATCATTCTTTCTCATTGTCATACATGTTATCTTTAACGATGCCATTGGTCTTCGAAGCATTTTCATATTTACTAATTCAATCAAAACTTGAACTTTAATGGAATAAATCTGTAGGTGTGCTGGCCTCCACGAGGTACCGTTTGTCATATATGGTTTGCAAACTCAGTGTCTAATCCCACCAGAATTTATTAGCGCATTGTGCACTGGCAGATAATATTCTTACTCCTTGACTCAGCCAGCCCCAAACTCCCCTCCCCCCTAAAAATTAGATTTAAATAACGCAGTGAAGTCAAACCAAATGAAGAATTCCACATTCCTGGATCACTGCAGGAGATTTTCATCATTAGGAATGTGTCTCTGTGAAAATAAAGTGCGTGCCAAGAAGCGACATTAACAGTTCTCCCCACGATGCGGGAAAGGCACTGTTAAGAACTCCAGGGTTTATTTTTGCAATTTTGACACAATTCAGTAATTTTCCAGAAGGTCAGAGGGCGTGAAGCAGATGGTTGGTTTCCTCTGATTCGCAACAGTAACGTCCTTCCTGGCCTGTTCCCGCGCCTGGATCACGGCTCTGTTATCTTCCCTCCTGCTATTTCTGAAGCTGCCTGCCTATCCCTCCGGCCCCTCCCACAGCCTCCAGATCCATCCGTCTGAGATAGGAAACTGTCTTTCCAAAATCCGTGTTTAAACATGTCATGACCTATTTAAGACGTTCCTTTTACCATCGCCTTGGGGATAAAATCGGAACTGCCTGCCCGTTGACCCCCACCCTCGGCCTCCCGCTCACCTTCCGCTGAGGGCAAACGCACCTGCGCTCTAAGCACACCAACGGCACCTGAATTTCCAGATCGGCCCTCTCCTCGCCAAGTCACAGCATTTCATAAACGAGGGGATTGTTTTGTAGTTTCTTAGGCATGTCGTGCTCCCTTGCATTTACTCTGGAACTCTTCAGATTTGGCTGTAATTTAAACTTATCTATTTACCTTCATTTATTTTTATTGATTTTTAAATCCTGAAAAGACTGAAAAATGATAAACTCTCAAAAGGAGACAAAAACACTAACAACTACAACAACAAAACCAGGTATGCTAACAATGTTCTGTTTGTCTCTGTTCTCAGGACACCTCTGCCCAAATATTAGCCCAAGCTGTCACAGTGTCTGCAACTTTCCCCCAAATGACACAGTGAAGGACAAAAATGTGAATGGAAGAGAATGAAAAATTTTTTTAAATAAAAAGTTGGAAAGGGGCGCTTGGGTGGCTCAGTCAGCTAAGCCTCCGACTTCCACTCAGGTCATGATCTCACAGTTCATGAGTTTGAGCCCCGTGTCAGGCTCTGTACTGACAGCTCAGAGCCTGGAGCCTGCTTCAGATTCTGTGTCTTCCTCTCTCTCTGCCTCTCCCCCACCCCTCATTCTCTTTCTCTCTGTCTCTCTCTCTTTCAAAAGTTAATAAACATTAAAAAAAATTTTTTTAATTTGGAGAGAGTGGGGAAGAGGGCTGAAGGACACTGGTCACTAGGCAAATGGACCCTGCAGGAGCTGGCTTTGGGAGAAGTGGCCATACCTAGTCTTCTCTTCTCTGTGGATCCAACACTTTCTCAGGACGCCGCTCAGAGCAGCACCCACAAGCCAAGTTCACATGCACATGCTATTACAGACCCACAACAAAGAACAGGGCTCTCTCAGCCAAGAATGATCACAGCCCTGAAAGGAGAGAAGGTGTGGAAATGAAAATCTAGAGTGAAGCCCCAAGTGAGGGGATTTTATAGCCATCTCCCCTCAGACCATCCGCTCTCTTGCTTTGTTTCACACCATCTTTACCTCCCTCACACTCCCGCATAACAGCTTTTCTCAGATGTCGAACCTCAACACGTCATAATTCAAAACACTTTCCATCTGAAATGAGCCTTTAAAAAGCATTTCCAAATTGCGCAATGTCTTTCTTATTGAATAGCCTATTGTGTGTATACCGCCTTCCATGCCTTCAGAATTAATATCTGCCTTCAAACTCTTGAGCTAGTTTTTTTAAGTTAAGTCTTGGAAAACTGGATCATAATCTGTTTACCCACAAAACCCTTCTTGTTCCCACCTTCTAACTTTGTACATCTAGGGAAGCCAGAGAAGAGTGAAAACCACAACTCTAGTAGGCAGAGCAGACTCTGGGTCGGTGGGGAAGGACACATAGTTACCAAGAAATACACAGCAAACAAGGGTAAGGTGGTTGTTGGGCAGATTTAAATCCTTGCTTTCTGGGGCGCCTTGGTGGTTCAGTGGGTTAAGTGTCTGACTTTGGCTCAGGTCATGATCTCATGGTTTGTGGGACTGAGCCCCACATCAGGCTCTGTGCTGACAGCTCAGAGCCTGAATCTTGCTTCTTGGATTCTGTGTGTGTCTCTCTCTCTGCCCCTCTCCTGCTCTTACTCTGTCTCTTTCTCTCTCTCAAAAATAAATAAACTTAAAAAATAAAAATAAAAATAAATCCTTGCCTTCCCCATTGATAAAAGTTTCTAGAGATTTAGTTGTCCTTCTCTTCCTGGTACAGAGAGAAAGACACTTTAAAGATGGAGATTTTTCTTATAAATGTAGATGTCTCTTACAAAAGGATCACTTCTACTCAGTTTTAAGAGCTTCTCTGGTGTCTTCTGTTTCTTAAAAATAATCATCCTAAAATAATCTTTATGCCAAAAATGATATTTTCAGGTAACAAATTCTGATTCCTTTCATGACCTTTGTAAGTATCCATCATCTGACAAAGCTTCAGATTCCTCAGTTCCAATTAAAAAACATCAGTTGTACCAACTTCAAAAGACTGTTCTGACTAGTCAGCAGTATAACAAATGCTGACTCCAGTCCATGTCAGGAGATATTCAAAAGATACCAGTTCCCTTCCCCATCCCAATAATAATAAAAGCTGGTATTTGCTGAGCACTTACTATGCTTTGTAAGTAATAACTCATTAGTCCTCACAGTAACCTCATGAGCTAAGTTTTATTTTACAGAAGAAACTCGGTGGGGGAAGCGGGGAGGAATTGTTGAAAGTAGCAAATCCACACACCAAAAAGCTACAAGCTGAAGAAACACCTGAAGTGACTCTATGGCACAGAAGAACTGTCAGCAATTACACTAAAATTATTCTCAGGGGATGGGGAGATGGACAAAATGGGTGAAGGGGAGAAGGGAGATTATGGAATGAACAAGTCATAGGCATGAAAGGTACGGCACAGGGAATACAGTCTATGGTACCGTAATAGCGTTGTATGGTGACAGAGGGTAGCCGCACTCGGGTGAGCACAGCATAATGTATAGAGTTGTCTGGATCTGTATGTTGTATGCTGACTCACTATGTTGTGCACCTGAAACTAACATAACATTGTGGGTCAACTGTACTTCAGTTTCTTTCCAGGTAGTATATATATAATGGAATATTACTCAGCTATAAAGAAAAATGATATCTTGCCATTTGCAGCAACATGGATGGACCTAGAGGGGATTATGGTAGGTGAAATAGGTCAGATGGAAAAAGACAAATACTGTATGATTTCACTTTATGTATAGAATCTCAAAAACAACAAATGAACAAACAAAACAAAACAAATAAATACAGAGAACGACCTGGAGCATGCCAGAGGAAACAGGGGTAGGAGGATGGGTCATGTAGGGGAAGGAGATTAAAAGGTATAAATTTCCAGCTATAAAATAAACAAAACACATGGATTCAATCTACAGCCTATGGTTAATTGCATTTAACAACTTTATATGGTGACAGATGATGACTAGCGTTCTTTTAGAATCTCTAAAAGTAAGAAGAAGAGTATTATTCTCCTAAACCCAAGTTAGGACTGCCACCCAGGAAACGCACATTTCACACAGAAGAAAGTTCTCCAGAGAATGAACAGTTTTCACAGGGTTATATACTTTTTTAAACCTTTAAAAGTTTAAAAGATCATAGATTAGCATATAAGCAGGAAGCACAGTTTTCATGTCAAAGAACAGAGGGAAGTAGGAGCAGTCATGGATATCTTAAGGACAAGATGCTTTTCCTTTAGGCTGCTCATTCACAAAGCAAGTGGCGATGTCTGCTCGGTGGGCCAGAAACGAGGCTTTTGGATTAAACAAAGTTAATGTACAGTCATGATGACTTAGAAAGAAATCTAAAATGCCTTCCCCTGCATCTCAGGCTTTGAGAGAGTTTTCTCTCTCAAAATTAGATTTATTGTGGTGATCACTTTGTAATGTATATAAAATGTTGAATCACTATGTTGTACACCTGAAACTAATATAATATTGTACTGCATGTCAATTTGAAAAATGTCATTCCACTTAAACAAAAATAAGGGGCACCTGGATGACTCAGTCAGTTGAGCATCCAACGTCAGCTCAGGTCATGATCTCATGGCTTGTGAGGTCAAGCCCCACATCAGGGTTGCTGCTGGCAATGCAGAGCCTGGAGCTGCTTAGGGTCTTCTATCCCCCCTCTCTCTCTGCCCCGTCCCCTCTTGCTCTCAATCTCTCTCTCTCTCTCTCTCTCAAAAATAAATAAATCTTAAAAGAAAAAAGTAAATGTGAAAGGTGAAACGATAAAGTTTTCAAATAAATAAATATATAGATAAATAAATAAATGCATTTCAAAAAGGTTCAACAGAGGCAGTATGGGGTGCTGGAAGTAACAGACAAGAGGTCCGAAGCCTAGGGCACCAGTCCTGACTCCATTAATTATTAGTCTTGTGACTGTTATGGAAAACCCTCCAAAGACCCACAATGGGGTATAAGACCACTGTGATTTCCCTTCTAGGCCCAGAGGGAATTGCTAGAAAGGTACTGTTGATCTTGACAGCAGGGAGTACCAAGGGCCCTGTGTCCCCTCCTAAAAGATATGCTGCACATCTGCAGTGAGAGAGGAAAGCAAATAACATCTGCAAATTTGCTGGCTAAAAAGCTGCTTTACTTAGAAATCTGGCTTGCATACATATATCCTTAGAAAGACAAAATGTAAGTTTCTTTTTTTTTAATTTTTTAAAATGTTTTTATTTATTTTTGATACAGAGAGACAGAGCATGAGAGGGGGAGGGGCAGAGAGAGAAGGAGACACAGAACAGGAATCAGGCTCCAGGCTCTGAGCTAGCTGGCAGCACAGAGCCCGATGCGGGGCTCGAACCCAAGAATGTGAGATCTGACCTGAGCCAAAGCCGGAGGCTTAACCAACTGAGCCACCCAGGCGCCCCTGTAAGTTTCAATCAGACACCAACATAGGCTCACACTTTATTATATTAAGAAAAAACTTTACTTTTACTTTTTCATTTTAGAGAGAGAGAGTGCAAGCAGGGGAGAAGGACAGAGAGAGAGAGAGAGAGAGAGAGAGACTCCATGGTGTCAACGCAAACCCCAATGCAGGGCTTGATCCACCAACCCTGGGATCATGATGTGGGCTGAAATCAAAAGTCGGATACTCAACCAGCTGAGCCACCTGGTGCCCCTAGGGAAAACCTTTAAACCTTTAGAGGCAGCTATGTCCCCTACTCTCACAGGTCCAGTCCCTCCAAGGGCTGGGCTTCAGGCTTCAGGCAAGACCCCACTGATGTTCCTCCCCAGTCACCAGCCCCCACCCTTGCATTGAGCAGCACTGGGGCTCAGAAGCATCTGACATGGGAAGATTACAACCCACGCACAAGAGGTAATAACTGAATAGTGTAGCCTAGAACTCCATGCGTAAAGCTCTCTGACTTGCTTCTGTCTCCTGGCAATCAAAAGAATTAATCAGGGTCCAGGGCAGACCCTGGAATACTGATTGTAGGTTTGACAGGCCCTGGAATACTGACTGTAATTGAGTTGAGTCCCTTAGGCTCACCAAAACTTGAGTTTCTTATCCAAAAGCATGACAATAATGAAATCTATCTTGACTATTTCAAGGGCCATTGTGAAGATGAAATTTAAAAGACAACTCAGCATCATGATTAAGAGTTCAGGTTCAAGAGCCAGACTGACTGGGTTCAAGCCCATCTCTGTCCACTATTTGGTATGTGAGCTTATTTGAAACAGAGCAAAGCAAAAAGTCCTACGTCAGAAGGCTGTTGGGAAGATTAAGTTGGTTAACATATGTAAAGCATTTGGAATGGCATTTGCCATATAGTTAGTGCTTATATAAGTGGTAGTTACTATTATGTGAAAGCACTGGAAAAGTCAAGGCTGTTATCCAAAGACCCTGGTGCACTGTGGAATGAGCCTTATTCATAAGCTTTCTCTTAATTTTCTAACAAGGGCCTAGAAGTTTGCTTTCAAAGCACTTCAAAATATCCCCTGCCTGTCACTAAGTCGGGCACGTGTTCCCTGCTTTCTGTCTCCCCAAAGCATCAGGAAGGGCTCCCTCTTCCTGAGGACAGTGATGACCAGAAGCGTGTGTTGTAATGGAATGGCATTTTCCAGGATATGAAGCACTGCATGGGCATTAACTCTTCAACGGTCACAACCAATTCACAGGTCATCATTCGCTACCACCCTCTTCTTAAGGGTGAACGTAAAAAACGTTTAGCTCATGAAAAAAAACCACATGCTAGTGATACAAAAAGCCCTCACTATTTTTGAAAAATCACTGTAAGATTCACTCCCGAGCTCTCATTGAACCAGTTCCTGGAACTCAATGTCTAATCGATCTATAAATTGTGACCCGTATCGACAAGTCAATGAGTTAAACTTCAAAACACAAATAGACACAAGCCCTATGCATGCAATCTTGTTGTATAGTATGGTAGGGGGAAATTCTGGCTAGCAACAGTAGCCAGGGCCCAGGGGACCACATACGGTCACTGCCCCTGGGGGTCACTTCAATTTTACCACGTAGCACATGACCTAACATTACTTAATATGTAGCAGGGTCCTGTAAATTTTGTTAGATTTGGTGTTTCCTCAGCACCTTCACATATATTGTGGCTTTTAAACCTCATACTACCCTCCATGATAGACATTTTCACTTGTACTCACTCGTTTCACTGTAACTGAAACCATAGCTCCTGTTAGTTTCAGGATTTGCCCAATATTAAAACGAGGCTTAGAAGGGACACAAACAGAACCCATCCTCTTGACCCAAGGCTAGTGTTTGCAGTCAGTGTAAAAAATTCAGAGGTAACACAGGACTGGGATTTGTTTAGGTTAGAATGTCATTGCCGCTCCTACCTGACTGACCTAGCCATGATGCAGTTATCGAAGAAACACGGATTGGCACTTTGATCAAAATTTGGCAGTATTCCAGAAAGTGCAAAATCAGCAGCAGACCAGCTGAGGAGCACTGTCTTGATAGGGAGATTTGGCAAGAAAGGGAGAAGGCGATGGAGTGCCTGGGTAGCTCAGTCAGGTTGGGCACATGACTTGTTTCAGCTCAAGTCATGATCTCATGGTTCCTGGGTTCAAGCCCAGTGTAGCGCTCCCTGCTAATAGCTTACTGCCTACTTGGGATTCTCTCTCTCTCTTCCTCTTTTCTCTTCCCCTCCCCTGCACGTGTGCTCACTCTGTGTCCACATAAATAAACATTATAAAAAAAAAGGGAGAAGGCGAATGGGTTCCAGAAAAAATAAATGTATACAGGACAGGGCTCTGCCTCATCTTCTCAAAATCCTCCCTTAACCGCAGCTCCCTCTCAATGCTGCGGAGTTTCCTTTCATTTCTTCAATTCCAGGCGGTTATGTGACTCTTCTTTCCTCGCCTCCCACTTCCTGCAATCTGCCTTCTCCAGAACCACTTATGAAATTGTTCTCTCTCATACAAAAGAGTTCTGTCCTTAATTTATAAACAACATTAGTACAGCACAATATAACCACTTTCCTTCCCTTTTGCTATTTCAATCAAATCATTAATTCATATTCATTATAAAATGACTGGGAAAAATAGATAAGAAAAATTAAAGTCATGAAAACTCTAAATCACCCAGAATTCCACGACGAAGTGATAACATTTCTGTGTTTATCCTTCCAGATTCTTCTCAGCATACCAACACTTCTATCCATAGGCATTTTTCTAAAACAATACTATAGCTACTTTAAAGCCTGCGTGGTTTTTTACTCAACAGGATATGCACAACTTGTCATGTTAACAGATAAAGCACATAAACATCATCATAACGTTGACACAGCTTTTTATTAAAGTTCATTTATTTATTTGAGAGCGATAGAGACAACATGAGTGGGAGAGGGGCAGAGAGAGAGAGGAGAGAGAGAATCCCAAGCAAACTCCATGTTGCCAGGCCAGAGTCTGATGTGGGGTAGCACTCACAAAACTGTGAGATCATGACCTGAGCAGAAACCAAGAGTCAGAAGCTCAACCAACTGAACCACCCAGGCGCCCTTGACACAAACTATTTAATAAATTTCTCCATTGCTGAATATTTAGGTGGCTTCTAAAGTTTTGATATATTGGTAGTACTTTATATAAATTCTTGAAAGCATACCTTTGGGCACCTGCTTTATTACTTCTGATTATCTCGTTTATTGCTAATGACTTGGTTTTCAGGATAAATTTTTATTTTTAGAATAAATTTCAGGTGCATTAGCTGAGCCCATTCTTGGTCTTATCTGCCTCTGCGCCTTCCATTCTCCAATTCCCCACATATGCCACTGGAACTTTCTGCTGGTTTTTGCCCTTCTATGCCTTTTTTTCCTCTTCATTTATCCCATCTCTCTCTTTCTCCAGCTTCAGAATTCAGCTTCTGGGGCTCCTGGGTGGCTCAATTGGTTAAGTGTTTGACTTTTGATTTCAGCTCAGGTCATGATCTCACGATTTCTGAGTTTGGATCCCACATCAGGCTCTGAGCGGGCAGTGGGGAGCCTGCTTGGGATTCTCTCTTCCTCCTCTCTCTACACCTTCCCCACTCACTCTCATTCTCTGTATAAAATAGATAAACTTTTTTTAAAAATTCAGCTTCCATATCACCTTCTTCTAAAAGTCTTCCATTGCCCTGATCTTTCAACCAGTATAGTTAAAATTATACTCCTACCACTAGTGATAATGATTATTATAATCACATTCATGGAGCACTTACTTTTTGCCAGGCAATATTCTAAGCATGTTACATAGATATGTCATCTCATCCTTTCAGCTAATCTATGAGGCACCTACCAGTATCTCAATTTTCTAGATAAATAAATGGAGACTTAGACACTTAGGTCTGGTATGATTTCTGAATCTGTGAGGACTTATACAAAATGCTAAATTAAATAAATATATGTGCATGCATGAAGTCCAACTACAGGTATAACTTTAGCTGTTTCAATGATTAAATTATTTTTCAAAAGCACTTAAAACTGATGCCATTACCCAGAGTTAAGAACTATAAGAGGCGATTAAAAGAAACAAAAACTTAGAAACAAAGGTAGATTATGAGTATTCTAGATTAAAACTCAAGGCCCAGACTCTGGTAAACACTTCAATTGCCTTTACGTGTCAATAAGAATTGGGAAAAATCCAACCTACGTGCACCATTTTGGTTTAAGTGTCCTGCCATTTTCAGTTTGTACTTAACATCCCATAATAAAAATCAATGTTATTACTTTATTTTATCCATTCAGTCGAAAGGAAAATTGGAATCCTTACCCATAAGAAAACAAACTCCAAAACACCACCACACTATAGTTGTTAAGCATTTATATAAGCACATTACATTTCCAAAGCATTCAACAAGTAATTAGTTGAACCTAGGATTAGATTCGTTTTTATCGTCAGAACGTGGATGTAAACCTACACTGCATAAGCTATTCAACTATTAAACCTTGACCAAAAAAAAATTATTGTTAATTGTTTCAACTGCAATAAAATTAAAGCAACTTTTTTTTCTTTCCACTCAGCTCACCAGGGCTGCATGACTGTCACTACTTCACTTAGTTCCCTGCAAAGGTAAAATAATAAACATTCAGCAAAGAGGCTGCACCACACGCAGCCGATGAGGGAGGCCTCTGGGCCAGGAGGGGTGATAATACAAGACGGGCCCAGTGGACCTCCCCAGAGCAGCTCTTTTTCTAGCCATGTGAGGAGACGAATATTATGGTTATTCTAAAATAAGCACTAGGAATCAAATAAAATTGCATGATTTTGGTTGAAAGAAAGAACTGTTATCTACTGAAATGCCTTCCTTTCCACTTTATAACTTATATGCTTTTTGAATTTGGCACCATTTTGATGTGTTACTTCTTAGAAAAATGAACATGAAAAAATGATTTAGAAAAACCAAACTAACTGTTTGGGGCCCACCTGAATTTGTGGAGAATTTCAATCAGCTACACACGTGCACATCAGCAGAGATTATCCTTGGCTAAATATGTGGGTTAATCTCTCTCTCTTTTTTCCCCTCCTTTTCTTTCAACACTTGTAATACTTCCAAAAAGTTTCCACAAAAGAAACCTTAATGGCAACTTAAGTAAAGACTTATCCACTCTCCCTCCACCCATGAACCAGAGGGGCTACTGGAGACAATAAATTTTTTTTAGGTCTCGGTTAGATTTTTTATTAGTTTAATTTTTTAATTTTAATTTAAATTCCACTTCATTTTAATTATTTAGCTTTTTCTTCACAATTTAATTCATTTGAATACATAATAATTCCAAATTCAAAAGGAACAAAAATTTCCCCTGTACCTCAGTCCTGAATCACGGAGTTTTCCTCTTGGACGGCAACAACCAGTATTACCAAGCTCCTATGCATCCTGCCAGAGACCTCCTTAAATCTGACTCTGCCCCCAGCACCCCAGGCTGGGGGCAGCTTTCAGCTTAGTCATGTTAAACAATCACTTTTTTGAAAAGTACAATCATGACTTTCATACAAACATAAAATGAACATGTGTCAAAAATGTTATATGACACAGTGGAGAATGAGAGAACCAGGAACGTGTTAGAGGAGTTCAGGGAACTACCCCTACTTGGGCCCGTAAGGAATACTGAAGTGAATTTGCAAATGGACACAAAACAGATCTGTCTACACAGCAGTAAGCAATTGCATCCCACCAGACATAACTAATTTGCATTCCTATAGACAACAGTCTTTCCCTAGCACCAGTTTTCTGCCACTTAGTAAGTTGTAAAATAGGTCAGAGGCAATGAAAGAAAAGATAAGAAGGAAGGCTGGCTTTCAACCGCACACTCCATCATCTTCACCCGTTTTGCTCTCTCACGGCTTCTCCTGGCAGTCACTTAGTGGGACCCTTACTCCCTCGGCTACGCTCTACTCACCCCTGAGACACTTGAAGGTGCTGAGATCTGTGTCACAACAGAAAATTCAGGACAACTTGTCTGGTCTTCAGTCTACACTGGTCACTGCTGGTGTGTTCAATGACCGTGTCATGGTTCCATGAGCGGAGGGGCCCTCCATTGTTTCCTTGATGCTTTATTAGGGGTTCTCCAGAAGCTGATAAGGACTAGGGAGCAGGTAGTTTGTTTGGGAGTTGCAGGCACAACTGATATGGGAGGGAGGAAGTGAGGCAGGGAAGGAAAGACAGCAGTTAAATGATTGGGCAACTGCAGCTTGATCTTATGGGGAAAGTATGGAAACCATCACAAAATACGTTCTTTGAAGTTATTCTAAATGGTGAGAGACTAGAAGCATTCATACTTCAGCTCACTGGAGTCATTGGAAGAGGGATCCTCCCAGAGGCGTTCATTCTCTGGCACGTTTAAGGAATATCTATGGCAAAGAAATGTACATACTGGAAGTTGAAAATCCACAGGAACACACGGAAGGGATGTGGTCTGGAGATGTGGGAAGAACCCAAAAGCATCTGCTTCTCATGCCAGATTTGAACGTGATATTGGTTGGGCCCGTAAGCTCTGGAACCTCAAACCTAACCTTTGTGCCCCTCATGGACTCCCTCCTCGGGGGTTCCGCCACCTCCAGGGACTGTGAAGACATGGGTCCTCCCTGTTTACAAAAACCACCAACCCCTGTCCCTTTCTAGTCCTGGATCAACTTCTCTCCTCTTAGAGATTCGGCTTCCCTCCTCCCAAAGATGCTCACTTCTCCCCCTGATTCCTGGTGAGATCACTGAAAACAAAGCCAAAATAACATGCTTCCTTCAGTCAACTTCAAAGTGCTTTTCCTTGGAAGCAAGAGAAAGTGAAGTCTCAATTACCTTCTTGAAACAGAAAGAGAAAACAAGGAGAAAAAAACAGAAGTTCCTCTTTCAAACTTGATCATGCCATGTGGGCACCCAGCTCCAAGCTGTTCAAAAGAGAAGCAGTAGTAAAAGTGGGGCATCCGCGTTCAGTCTGCTGTGGTCTGTTTCTGCTAGAGTGATCTTCCTACTTGCTTCTGGAATGCCTCGGAGAATAACAATGAGAATTTGGCTAAACTGAAGACTGCTGTCCTTTTGGTGGTAATCCACTCCCAGAGTTTGGAGGGTAGGGATTTCTCAGGTCATCCTTTCCTCTCCACTCCGAAGGCAGAGCTGGAGAGCATATTTCTCCTTACCCCAAGACTGGGACCTAGCAGTGATAGTTCCTGCCCTCTCTGCACATTTCACAGTCTCATTATTTTTAAGTTATTTTGCTCTTCCATAGTCTACAATGAGAAAGGAAAGGAAAATTTTTTTAGAGCCTAGAAAACATCAGCAGCTTCACCCACATAACCTCCCTTAAAACTCACGACAACTCTGCCTTGTAGGATGAATTTTAAGATGAGCACATTAAGGTCCAGAACAGTTAAGAACTTTCCCTAAATTCACAGAGCTACAGTTGAAATTAGCATTCAAGTCTACTCTATCTGACATTTTCCACTAGACCGCGATAGGTATTTCTTTACCAAATCCTAACTGGCTTTCATATCATTCAAGGCTAAAAATTTATATGAGGGGGAAAACAACAGCATTTTCCTTCCATTGTTTTTTTTTTCAAATCCTAGAAGGGACTGTTTGAGCTCTTTGAATTATGATGGTTACAAATAGAAAATGAAGCTGAAGAAAAATCATTGCATCAGTGATGGATATCAAAGTCAACATCCCACACTCCAGGTAACACAGTTCTGCTAAGTAGTTCACATTTTAACTTAACAATCTTGTAGGTACAGAGTCTCCAATGACTTTGATCAAGCAGCAAAATGGTTTCTTCCTACACAATATTTCATCCTTTTCCTTTTATGCTCATGGGCAGGGACAGCTGTAGTGGAAAGATAGGACGCCTTGCTGACAGACCTACCTGGTGACTAGCAGTGTTACCCCGAACTAGACATTCATTCATTCAGCACATGCTTACTGAGCACCTACTAAATACTAGGCTCTATTGGGCAATTGATTCTGACCTACAGAAAGAAGAGAATTAATGGGTGTTGCTCTAAGCAAGTTTGCCTCAGTTTGTTACACAACACAATAGAGAAGGAACACAAAGGACTATCACAAAGCTTGTTCCTAGAAACCCTGGGGGAGAGGACTTAAGACTAAGCGGTGACAATAGGTTCCTCTGAGGAATCACGGTGTGAGCAGAGACCTGAAAGAGATGCAGAAGCCAGCCAGCAACAGTGGTGAATAAAATTACAATTCTCTTGGCCTTAGCTGTGCCTCATATTCCTCAGAGGGGAAAAGAGGATTTTCTCTAGGTGGTGTCCACCACATACAGCTAGGTGCTCTGAAGATTATGTGCCACAGTATGTATGACGTGCTCTGCGTGGCCTGTGGTGTAAACCACAAGCCCAGTTACGACAATGTTTGTCAGGGATGTTATTACCACCAGTATTTTCTCAATGAAGTACTACTACCAGATGGGACACAAATGGGCAAAAAGTCTAAGAATTGGCATTTCCTGCCCATAGATTCTACTCTTTAATCCTCCCTTCTCTGGCTGATCCTCCCTCTCTCTGCCCAAGCCTTCCTTGGCCTTCTCACGCAGGCGGGGGAGGGGGAGCCGTCGAGTGAGTTCTTTTACTGAATGAATATTTTGCAGATACATTTGTTTCTCTGTTGCAAATCACTGGTGGTATTACTGGCTGGCTGGCTTATCAGCAAATAGCAAAAATTCCACACTTAGCTGTAGCAGCCCTGCTTTTTGATTCAGTTCACTCCCACCTACCTAATTAAAAGGCACCTCTCAATGGCAGGGATTGTGACATATCCCATCTTATGTTTCAATACCACATGAAGTACTAAAATGGCTTTCCTGTCCCCATTACAGCATCCCCTCTCTTCCTCCCGCCCGCATACACTAACGCACACCAGTTCTTATGGACCAATTCATAAACACCCTCCAAATTCCAGCTCTGCAGTCAGAGTCCCTCCAAAATTATCTTTCCACTCCCTGGGTGCCAGATTTAATAATCTTTCCTCTGTGCACCTTGAACCTACCAATGCACTGATCAGACTGTATTACGATCTATCCATGGTTTTGTGCCCTCAACTAGTTTTTTCTGGAGATCTACCAGCACTTTAAAAGCCTACTGTGTGCTATAAACTAGAAATATAGTAATAGGGCCGCCTGGGTGACTCAGTCGGTTAGGCGTCAGACTTCGGCTCAGGTCATTATCTCACAGTTTGTGAGTCCATAGCCCTACTTTGGACTCTGTGCTGACAGCTCAGAACCTGAGCCTGCTTCAGACTCTGTGTCTCCCCCTCTTTCTGCCCCTCCCATGCTCATGCTCTGTCTCTCTCTGTCTCTCAATAATAAAAACGTTAAAAATTTTTAAAAATAAATAACATAAATAAACATAGTAACAAATCCAACACAGCCCCTGCCCTTGTAAACAAGGGGCTTGAACATAATACTCTGTATCGGCAGATCCATATGTGTGCCAGGTGCTTTTAGTCTGAAAGAACAGTAGCTGAGCCCTTGGCCTTCTGGAGAATCTAAAATGTCTTTTTGAGGAAGTACCAGGGAATCTGAATGAGGGAAAGTTAGGCAGTGCTATGGACTGAACTATGTCCCCCACCCTAAATTCATGTTGAAACCCTAACCCCCAGTGTGATGATATTTGGGGGTGGGGATTTAGGTTAATTAGGATTAGATAAGCCTCATAGCTAAAAAAAAATTTATAATGTTTTTTCATTTTTGAGAGACAGAGTATGAGCAGAGGAGGGGCAGAGAGAGGAGACACAGAATCTGAAGCAGACTCCAAGTTCTGAGCTGTCAACACAGAACCCAAAGTGGGCTTGAATCCATGAACCAAGAGATCATGACCTGAGCCAAAGTTGGACACTTAACCCACTGAGCCACCCAGGCACCCCTCAATGGTCAGTTTAAACAGCACTTTTTCCAGAAAAGATGTCCCAATCACATTGGTAAAGCTGGACCAAGATTAACTATCTCACATATTGCTCTATTCCTTTCAAGCACTTACAGCAACCTGAAAAAAAAATCTAGTTTATTTGCTGTTTGCCTATTTATTACCTGAATGCTTCCACTAGAAATGTAAGCACCATATCTGTCTTGTTCACTTTGTATCCCTGTGTCAATCTCAATGATTGGCATATAATAAACACACAATAAATACCTGAGTATTACTTATTGTTGAGTAAATAGATAAAACCAAGGACAATACTGAAGAGTTTCAAAGTGATGTGAAACATCTTACATGTTTCATTCACATCAACAGCCATGTGGAGGATGGATTTAAGTTAGGAAGAGCCCGTGTGAGCCCATTACTCACAGTTGTATGCCTAGCATGGGATAATCTGGTTTATTATTATATAATAATGAAATCCCCAAGCAACATTATTTTACCAAAAACCTCATTAAATACACACTGTTTTGGTGTGTTTGGTTAGGAGATAGATAATTAGAGGTATATAATAAAAAAGGGATTTTCCCTGTGTGAACTGCATTAATAAAGTCATAATTTTAGTGGTATATGCATTTTATTTAGGCAAAAATAACCCACTAATTTTCCAAAATGAACAAAAACAGACCTAGAAATTATTGGCACTCAGCAAATATTTGTATAAATTCTGAAGATAACCCTTGAATTCTAGAGGTTGAGTTTGAAGAAGCATTAAAGATGACCTATTCAGTCATCTCAACAGATGTGGGGACAGGCCTAGAGAAATGAAGTGGTCAAGATCAGAACCCAAGCTGTAACCCAAATCTCTGACCCTCCGTCCTTGGCACTGTCCATTCTCCCTCACTGAGTTGTGTAGGTGATGCTAAGGGCAAAGTTGGCAACATTGTGACCCAAAGCAACTCGTGTAAAAGCTAATAAAAGTCATTGGACTATTTGAATCTAAACAGTTAGGCTCTGACTTTTATGACTTAGTTATCAAGAAAATATTTTTCTTTTTTTAATTTTTTAATGTTTATTTATTTTTGAAGGAGAGAGAGACAGAGAATGAGCGGGGAAGAGGCAGAGAGAGAGGGAGACACAGAATCTTAAGCAGGCTCCAGGCTCTGTGCTGACAGAGGGCTCGAACTCTTGAACCGCAAGACCATAACCTGAGCCAAAGTTGGACGACCAACTGACTGAGCCCCCCAGGTGCCCCAAGAAGACTTTTCTTAATCACAGTAAAAGAGGATATTTCCCCAAAAGACAAAGGGAAGCCAAGTCTTGCTTTCCATTGGCAGAGCCCAGTTTGAGCTCTTTTATAGTCCACGACCAGATGTGCATTTAGAGAAACCATCTGTTCCATTCAGGATGCAAAATAAACCACATAAAAAGGAACTCTCACCCCAAATCCTTCTCCAAATGGGAAAGGAAATAATCAGGTGAACCATAAAACAGAAGTTGAAGAGATAGATAGGTAATTAGATAATGCAACAGAAATCACAATAGATGGCAATAGACTTAGGTGTTTGATAAAAGTTGGCAGATGAAACAGGTGTTAAGATTGTGATTCCATGTGTTCCAATTAAAAAAATTCTCAGTAACTGTGGCTTTGGGGAAAGTTTTGAAGCTTGGAAACTTTTGCCCACAGTCAAGTTCACTCTATAGACACCTACTACAGTAGAATTTTTTTTTCTTTTGGCCTCATGACTTCACATTCTAGTTCTCTCTTACATACTTCCTATTATTGCTGAAAGTATGTATCCTAAATTTAAATAAAAATTCACCTCATTTTTAGCTACATTTATTTAAGAAAATAAACACCAGAGAAGCTACCTTTGTTATGTCTTGGAAAACTGCTTCTGGAAATTTTTCACTGTACCAGCATCATGTTTAGAACTTTAAAATAAATTCTCTTATTTTGGTCATGTTTTTATGCTGATTGACTGGAGTGTGGTTTGAATAACTAATTACTCACCACATGGAAAGTTCTTTTGATACCTGATGAAACTGATCTAACTGTAAATCCAAATCCAAGAATGTCAGCCAAATTTAGCTTTTCTGCTTAAAACTCTATTTCTCACAAACACGTCTTAGTGTTATCAACAACCTTGAATTACAAGAATTCCATTCTACCATTTTGGCTGTGTGTAAGCAACCACCCATGCATTCTTTCAATAAACATTTACTGGCACTCATTATGTGCTGGACCTTGGGCAAAGGCTGAGGATATCAAAATGATTCATAGTCACCTCCACAGCTGCTATCTCCAGAACTCATCAACTAGTGCAGGGGTTGGTGTAATAGCTAGACTCTAAGGTGATACTGCCCATGATCCCACTTTCTGATATTCATAACCTTGTATAATCTCCTGCCTGAGTGCAGGCAAGACCTGTGACTTGTTTCTAATCAATACTATAGGCAAAAGTGTTGGGGAATGTCACTCTCTATAATTAGGTTACATTGTATAAGATCTCTTCTTGCTGGTTTCAGGAAGGAGAGCCATGTTCAGAAGCCCACATAGCAAGGAACTACAGCTGACTATCAGGAAAAAATAGGGGACCCCTTTCCTACAGCCACAGGAAATGAACTTGGCCAACAATCTAAATGGGCCCAGAAATAGTCAAGCCCCCTCATGAAAATCATAGCCTGGTCAAAACATTGACTGTAACCTTTTAAGACTCTGAGTAGAAGACCCAGCTAAGTCGTGCCTAACCTCCTGACCCACATAGATTGAAATCATGTATATGGTTTTCAGATGCTAAGGTTATAGTACTTGTTACACAGCAATAGAACACTGGCACAGAAAACTGGAACCTGTTGGCCAAATCTGCTCTGCTGCCTGTTTTTGGATGCCCTGCAGGTTAAGAATAATTTTTAAATTTTAAGTGGTTTAAAAAATAAACAATAAGTTTAAAAAAGGGGGTGCCTGGATGGCTCAATCAGTTGCGCGTCTGACTTTGTGCTGACAGCTCAGAGCCTGGAGCCTGCTTCAGATTCTATCTGCCTCTCTCTGCCCCCTCCTCTCAAAAACAAACATGAAAAGAAAAATTAAAAGTGTATTTTGTGATATATGAAAATTATGTGAAACTCAAATTTCAGTGTCCATAAATAAAGGTTTCTTGGAAAACAATGACACCCACTCATTTATGTATTCCCTACGGCTGCTTATGCACAGTGAAGTAGGTGCAACAGAGACCAGCTAAACCAAAAGGCTAAAATATTTACTATCTGCCCCTTTTCTGAAAAAAAAAAAAAAAAAAAAAAAACATTGGACCTTGATCTAGTGAAAGGGACAGATATATAAACAGATAAATTACAAGCCAACTTGGGAAAGGCTTAGAAGAGACATGGGAGCTGTATCCTAATGTTGAGAAAGATTTTACCGGATGGAAAGTGGAGGAAGATATCACAGAAGAGAGATCAAAAGTGGAAAAACCATGAAGATATGAAAGGGTTCAGTGGTTGGGAAATGGTGAGGAACCCCCAAAGCCTGGAGCTGTGCCCATCCCACTCAACAAGTCCATGGATTTCTGAAGTCCCAGTTGAGTGCCATCAGATCAGACATCAAGCTTTGGGAAAATTATTGCACATAGTAAGATCCTCAGTTTAATCCATATCTCTAAACTGTTATTGTAGTTTGCCTAGGGCTCTTGGCCAAATTGTGTCACACACGCTCCTGCCCAAATAAGTTTGGTGATACAGCTGCATCCTTGCTTCCAAATGCCATAAAATCTACAAATTATTACTTTCCAAATTGGAAAGCATTAATATTGTCCTGCCATTCTTGTTCTCCTCTGCAGTTTAGTTGCTACAGATCACAGTCTGTACCTAAATTACTTAAAAGATTGTTTTACATCGTTTTCCTGTTTTCTCCTATCTTCTCCAATACTCACATCAGTTCCTTTGGAGATTCCACTGAAGTTTGGCGGGGGAGGAGGCACAAAGGCAGAGTGCCATCGGGGAGGATCAGTTAGCTGGCTCCGTGAGACTTCGCAGCGTGAGCTTGTCAGGTTCTGGCCTTTTGCTTCGCAAGGAGAATCTCCTCGTTAGGGCTGTATTTCTGTATGATCAATATCACCCTTGTTGTTACCACCATGATGCTCTCAGATCGGTTCAAGTGGTGTAGCATTATATGCCTCCAAACCACTGTGCATTCTGTGCATAACAATTTTTCTGTCTCTTTTGTGCTCTTGGGCAGTGGGGGCACCTCTACCTCCCACGGGACTGCCTTCTAGTAGCATCCACACTGCCCACTTCCACATCTCTGAAAGCCTAAAAAAAATAACATACGTCTTTGAATTGTGTGTAAAACAACAATCTATAGACAAAGAGTGAGGGCCTAAAGCGTTCTTCAATTAAGTTACATGAATTTACTATATTTAATTGGTGTCCCCTCTTTGGCTGCTCAAAAGTCTTTTGTCCTACTGCCTAGTCATCAATTGCTTTCCAAGTAGTTAAGTTCAATACAAATTAGAAATTACCAGGGCACCTGGGTGGCTCGGTCAGTTAAGCAGCCAACTTCCACTCAGGCTGTGATCTCACAGTTCACAGGTTAGAGCCCTATGTTTGCTCTGTGCTGACAGCTCAGAGCCTGGAACCTGCTTTGGATTCTGTGTCTCCCTCTCTCTCTGCCTCTTCCCTGCTCACAGTCTCTCTCTCTGTTTCTCAAAAATAAATAAACATTTTTTAAAAAGGAAAGAAATTACATTCAGGGGCAAGAAAGGATAACTACCAAGGGAAAACATGCAAAATTTTTATATTCACCTGGAACATATCCATTTACAGATCAATCCATCTATATTACAGATTGTAAGAATGTCTGACCAGTGTCCTTTAACTTAGATCTAAGATTGAGGAATTCAGCAAATTAATGAAACCAGTCAATGGCCTCCTCCTGCTATGACTTTGGGATAGTTTCAGAAGTCACCTGTCACCTATCTGTGGCAGCAAGCCACAGGACAGAATTATGCTGTCTAGTTACCAGTATGTCCTCACATGGTATCTCCTCTCCCCACCCCTCCTTCCCTGGGACCCAACACCACTAAACTGCCCTGGTTCAGGAGACGGGAAGTAACAAGATCCTATTAGTTAATTTTAAAATATGGAAGGTAAGACAGAAAAGAGGCAGGGAATTCTATTCAAGCAAATATGGAAATAGTGACCAACTGTCCCTATGAGCCTGGGACTGGGGCGGGGGGGGGGGGTCCCATGATGTGGGAATTCCAATGCTAAATCCGGGAAAGGTCCAGGCAAACAGGAATTCCCTATGTCATATCAGTTGAAACTATGATTTTTTAGAATGTATAACTGAACTGAAAAGGGAAAAAGAAGATGATTTTCTAGCAAAAGTGAAAAAGAGAGAGACACATGAAGAGACTCCTGGTGATTCCACTAATTGGAAAGGTTGGAGGGTAATACAGTTACTGCTGTCACTTTCTTCTGAGCCTTGCAGGTCTTTCCCACCTCTGAAATTTCCACTCTAAGCCCACATCTTGCCCATTCTAGAATACAGACTTCCTGTGCCAATGGTGTCTGCAACTTAAAATGCTTCAGTATATAGGCGTGCCTGGGTGGTTCCGTTCATTAAACATCCAACTGTTCTTTTCAGCTTAGATCCTGATCTCATAATTTCATGGGTTCGAGCCCCGTGTCAGGCTCTGCACTGACAATATGGAGCCTGCTTGGGATTCTCTCCTTCCGTCTTGGTCTCCCCTTTCTCTGCTGGCACTCTGTCTGTATCTCTCAAAATAAATAAATAAACTTTATAGAAAGAAAGCTTTAGCATGGAAATGCAGCACAACATGTGTGCTTAGCGAAAATGCAGTAGCATGCTAACAGGCAGCTCACACTCCGGAGGAGACTCCTATAGGAGCACTTCCATTACCCTGTCTCAGTTAACACCAGATGCTTTGATAATTAACATAATGAAGGTCAGGAATGAGCTATCACCGGGGAAATTAGTGGTTTGGTAATTAACATCATGGATATTAGAAATGGACCCTCATTGGTGAAATTTATGGTATTTAAGAAGATATGTGAATTGGCTTAACTATTTTAGAGGCACTCGGAACTATATTACTTTGCTAGGGTTGCCATAACAAAGTACCACAAAGTACAGTTACGGAGAGTAAAAATCAGAAACCAAGATGGCAGCAGAGACATGCTCCTTCTAAACTCCACAGAGAAGAATTCTTACTTACTTCTTCCTAGCTTCTAGTGGCTCCCTGCAATCCTTGGTGTTTCTTGTCTTATAGTTGCATCACTGCAGATTCTGCTTCCACTCTTATATCCTTCTCCCTGGTGTCTCACTATCTTCACGTGGCCTTCTTATGAAGACAACAGTCACTGAGGGAACACAGTACTCTAATCCAGGATGACTTCAGCTAATTACAATGTAGTAGTAAATGTAAAGGCACATTTCCGGGGCACCTGGGTGGCTCAGTCAGTTAAGTGTCCGACTTTGGCTCAGGTCATAATCTCACAGTTCTCACTGTTCCTGTCTATGGATCCTGTGTCTCCCTCTCTCTGACACTCCCTTGCTCGTGTTCTCTCTCTCTCTCTCTCTCTCTCTCTCTCTCTCTCTCTCTCTCTCTCAAAAATAAACAAATCATTTTTAAAAATGTAAAGGCACACTTCCAAATAAGGTCACACTCTGAGGTTCTGAGTAGAATTGAATTTGGGGGGGACACTATTCAACCCAGTACACCAACCATGCCTGAATAGAGGGTATGACCCTCCCAGGGGCACCTGAGTGGCTCAGTCAGTTGAATATCCGACTCCTGATTTCAGCCCAGGTCATGATCTCACTGTCCATGACTGCTTCTCACTGTCCATCTCACTGCATTGGGCTGAGCACAGAACCTGCTTGGGATTCTGTCCCTCTCTCTCTTACTCTCTCTCTACCCCTCACCTTGTTCTTTCTCTCCCCGGCCCTTAAAATAAATAAATAAATAAAAACCTTTTTAGAAAAGAAGAGAGAGAAAGACCCTCACAAACCTCTACTTTTAGAAATGGTGTAGAGATCTGATTCCTAACAGTGTCCACCCACTGGGTTAGAGAATTTTTGGTTCCCTGCTAATAAGAATTGTACCTCTGGAATGCCGCTAAGTAAGCCTCACATGAACCTTTTATCAAAGTGAAGGTGGGGCACCTGGGCGGCTCAGTTGGTTAAGCGGCCAACTTTGGTTCAGGTCATGATCTCGCAGTTCGTGAGTTGGAGCCCTGCATCAGGCTCTGTACTGACAGCTCGGAGCCTGAAGCCTGCTTCAAATTCTATGTCTCCTTCTCTCTTTGCCCTTCCCCTGCTCACGCTCTGTCTCTCTGTCTCTCAAAAATAAATAAATATTTTAAATTTTTTTTAATTTTAAACACAACAACAAAGTGAACGTCATCACTGAGAAGTTCAGAAGGTTGGGAGTTGATGAGTCTTTAAGAATATTTGAATGCATTGTTTTGCCTGCTGGATAATATATGTTTGGTGAATAAATACTTGTAAGTGTGTCAGAATCTGGTCTAACCATTGCTTTCATTATAAGCTGGCAATAAGAATGTAAGAGAATAGTGATCACCCTCACACATACCAACATTCTGATGACTACTGTTATTAACCAAAAGGAACCAAGGAGTTAGGCATGACCAAATTGATGTAAGTTCTCTGCAATGCACTTTAACTTTACATACTTCTCTCTTTCCCTATACTGCCAAACTTCTAGAAAGCACTCTCTCTTATCTGCACTTCTATGATTTTCATTCACTACTCAACTCCCTGTAATTTGTCTTCTGCTACCATATAATTAATGGAATGCCTTCTTCAAAGTCACCCATGTTTTCTGAATTGCCAAACTCAATAAATGCTTTTAATTCTTCACTTAGGAACTGTCAGCAACATTGGACTCTCTGGAGCATTCGTTTCTTCATGCAACCCTCTCTTGTCCCTAAGCTTCCATGACACCCCTTTCCCTAACCCTCCTACCTCTCAGAATATTGCCCCTTGGTTTCTTTCAAGGGTTCTTCTCATTCTATTTGCCCCTTTATTGCATATATTTCTGAGAGGAATATTCTGAACCTGCTGCTGTTTTCATTTTACACATTCTCCCTGGATGAGCTAATACACTTTTAGCTTTCATCCACTACTCTAAGCTGATGACTCCTAAACCATGTTTCCTAAGATTCAAATTTGCGTACTCAGTGCCTGATGGATGTCTCTGCCTAGATAACCCATGAGTAGCTCAAGTCTGCTTACTTACTCATTGCTTCTGACCAATATCTATTCTTATTATTGGGTTGACTGCAGGTAATGGCTGGACCAGACAAGGCAGAAATCTGACCACTCACATCCAATCACTAAATCTTCCAACTCCTTTCTCCCTGCCCACTACAAAGACTCTAGTCCAGACATTCATGGTACTTCTACAGGAATCTAACCTCTTGTCTCCAGGCTTACCACCTTCTAATTTACCCTCCATGCAGCTTGTCTAACACAAAATGTGCCATTCACTCATTTAAGGCCCTGCAACAACCTACCTTCCTTTCTAAGGCAGGATTTCTCAACCCTGCAACTACTGATGTCTGGACCAGAAAATTCTGTTGTGGGCAGTTGTCCTTTCCATGAAGGAGTTCAGCCACATTCCTGTTTTACTAGATGCTGGTAGCATCTCCTGAGTTAAATCAATCAAAATCGTCTCCAGACATTGTTTCCTAGAGGGGTGCAAAATCGCCTCCACCTAAGAAGCACTAACCTAGACGGGGTGCCTGGATGGCTCAGTCAGTTAAGCGTCTGACTTCAGTTCAGGTCATGATCTCACAATTCATGAATCACAATTCATGATCTGTCAGCACAGATCCCTCTTGGGATCCTCTGTCTCCCTCTTTCTCTGCGCCTCCTTTGATCGCATCTTCTCTCTCTCTGTCTCTCTCTCTCTCTCGCTCTCGCTCTCTCAAAAATAAATAAACATTAAAAAAAAAAAAAAGCACTAACCTAAGCACAAAGCCAAAAGTCCCTAACGTTGCAAAAATGGCACTTCATCAGCTGGTCCTTGGCTACTAGCCACCCTGTCTGTTCTCTCTACCTGGGGTGTACCCAATGCCCTATGAAAATCTTTATAATTATACCTAATACCTTGCAGCATACTTATGATGCATATGTCTGTGTTTCCCATGAATCATGAGATCCTCAAGAGGGGAGGACCATCACTAATGTCTCTGTATACTCAAAGTGCATAACATGTATAGTGAATGGCAACCAGTAGGTATTTAATGTTTGCTAAATAAATGAATAAATGACTTAAAAGGGCTTAGAAACAAAAACAACTCTGGCTGAGCGCCTATTGTCTGACCTCTGAGGGAGTACATATGGCCACTTACTCTCCTCTTCACCCCTGAGCACTTAATCAAGTATATTCTTGTGCTATTCTCTATTTGATGAGGCACACTTTATTTTCCCAGAATGTGAGGTGCTCTTTCAAAACAAAGATCTTGGAATTAGGCTTCTTTTTTTTTTTATCTCATATTCCCTAAGACAGTGCTGAGTATATAATGCAGCTTAGTAAAGTCTTCAAGAAACACATGGGCTCTCTCTAAACACTTCACCCATGGGACACAAGCCCGGGTCGGGTGATAATCAAGTGCACAGATTCTAGAGCCCAACAAAATGGATTCCAACACAGGTTTCTTCCATTTGTTACTCGCTCCCTAACGTAGGACCACTCATTGAACATATCTAAGTTTGTATTTCCTCCTGGGGCCAAATGAAGATACTAATAGTGCTTCCACCATTCATTCAAGGAATATTTATTATCTGTTACATGCCAGGTACCGGAGGTACAACTGAAATCAAAACAAAGCTGCTTCTCTCATTTAATCTTATATTTCAACAGATAGACCCTGACAGAAGTATGTAACAGAAAAATGATATAATTCTGTATAATGTTAAGTGCTGCAAAAAAATATGTATCTATATTAAGGCATTGGGATGTCATGATGGGTAGGTAGGATAATCTTAGATTAAATTATCAATAAAAGCTTCATCGAGAACATTAAATTTAATCTCCTAAACTACAGAAAATTGTTGCAAAGGTGAAATGAAATAAATGCATGTAAATTGAAGAGTAGTGAATATTCATAAAAATTGTAAATAGTAATAATATTTGCTACTGCTATTACAGGACATATCCACTAGAGGGAACTACCGTTCACTGTTCTTGCTGTGTGCCCGGCCCAGAGCTCATCTTTTTACATGTAATTTTCATTTATCCTCCCAACAGAAATCACCTTGAAGAACAGGTATTATCGGCTCCATTTTCCAAGACTGAGGCTCAGAGAGCAGACTGGCCCTGGGGTCACGCCCCGGGTAAGTGGCGGAGCCGTGCAGCTCTGTCTGACATCAAACCTGTGCTTTTTCAGTTAAGCCATGCTGCCTCTTTCTCCTAACTGACTTCCCTCAAAGACAAAGGGAGAAGAGCACAGCAGCTGAAGATCAATAAGTAGGAGGGGAAGGAGAAAGATCTATACGAACTTCGTGGTTCACAATTTGGAGTCAAAAGCACCGGCAAGCCACAGAATGAGCAAACCTCTCACATCAAGGGAAAATTCCTCAGAACTGTTTTCAGACGCAGTCCTGCTTTCCGCCCAGTCCTGGGGCTTCAGGCCAGGAGATCCCATGAAATCAAAGCTCAAAGTGACACTTCATAGCTGTGAAACAGAACTGACAGAAACACTTCCTCAAGGCCCCCTCAGGGCAGAAGAAGGTGGAAAACTTCACTCTGTCAACCCCACAGATTTTATTTTCCGTAAACAGCATCCCAGCTTTCTTCTCCCTGACATAGAAAGACTGTGCCCAGAGGATCAGATAAAGGGCCCCACATGCTTCTCTGTCAGGAATCTGGAGTGCAGAGATGCGCCTAGAATTCAATCTATGGCATATCTTACAGAGTCAGTAGGACAAAGATGGTGGGGCGAGAAATCGTGACTGGAAATGGGAGAAAAACGGAAGGTGAATTCTGCTCTGAAGATCAATGAACAACTGTACTGCGAGGCCAAAAGTGCACACTAACTTTGGAGACAAGAATGAACAAAACGGTTCATTTCGTCCTGCACTGAACAGTCCTTAATATGGCGTCAGTCTAAGACGGAAGACACGTGCTGCATTATCACTCATACCTTTAATGTTCTTAACTCTATTTGCATTTTGGCCAAAAAAGGACATAATCATACAACATCGATTGTAAAAATATATTCGGCACTTTTAAGAGTCAAATAGCCAGTGGAATGCTGGTAAAGCTGGACCTGCCCCCCAAGAAGGAGGGGGTGGTGGGAAGCCGGACTCACCTCATTTGCCAATTCCCCTGGTGTGACTGTTTCCAGCACGGCCAGTTTTGAGCTCCCACTGTGACATCACCGAGGCCAGGAGCTGGGAACAAATGCCAGCTCTGACCCGCCACGGAAAGTAAGTAGTTTGTTTCTGAAGATTTCTTCCCCCCACAGATTGTGAAGAAGTAGTTTAGTTCACAATTCCAAATTAAGAAGGCAGCACAGTATAACAGAAAAAGCACAAACTGAAATCAAGGATCCCCGAGGTCTAGGCTTGGCTGTGCTCTGATGTCCTGTGTGATTTGGGGTTAGTCACTGTGCCACGCTGAGCCCCAGTGTCTCGGTTCTAAAAGGTGGGATTTAGACAACATCAGTACTTTTGCGTCACGTTTTAATCACTCTGGATTGTTTGGTTTTGTTTTTCAACCACAATGGCCTGGACCCCACCTCTGAGAGACGACGATTCTGGAGAGGGGCGCAGGGATGTTCCTTTTTGTTGTTTTTGTTTTTCGAACCCCCTTCCTTTGTTTGTTTAGCTCAGTCTGGGGCAGCACTGGGCTGTTTTATCTTCAAGGCCCCTCCTAGGCTCAATACCCCTATTTGCAGCTTAATCTAGTGTGGCAGACAGACAGAAAGGGACCCCCAATGCCCCTGTCGCCCCGTGTCTGCGACCTCTGGGGGATGGCAGCTCCTGGGACTTGTTTCTACCAGGAGAATTGGCAGAGGTCATGGGATGTCCTTCCCACCGCTCTGTACTTTCTGTAAGCCTCCATCCTGCTCGCTGACTTGCTTTAGGGATTCTCCCCCTCCTGCTGGCCCTGGGGAAGCCAGGAGCCACATGTGAGCTGCCCACACAGGGGCCACGTGGCAAAGAACCACAGGAGACATCTTGGAGCCCAGTGGCCTCCCACCAACGCCCAGAAGAAAGATGAAGCTCCCTGTCCAACAGCCACGAAGAAATGAATTCTGCCAACACTACGAGCGAATCTGGAGGCAGATTCTTCTCTACTTGAGCCCCCAGAAGAGATGCAGCCTGGCTGACGCCTGGAGCGTGTTATAGGTCAACTTATGAAATGTAATAAGTCAACTTATAAGACATCAGAGAGCTTACTGTATATAGGTTTGGTTTAAACTCCCACTCTGGTGAATAATTAAAGATTGGGCAATCTGAAAAGACCCTAAGAATGTAACTCAGTAAGGAACATTGTAACCTGAAGTTTAACTTGTTTTTCAAGATTCTGTTAGGTAACCCCACCCCTCTACTAAGACCTGGCTGAAGCGAAGTCCACAGGGGAAAGTCACCTGGTCACTGTCTCTCGTGGTATCTTAGGTGTCTAACTATGGTTGGTCATTCTAAAGGGACAAAGAACCTTAAAATGATAGGTTCCCACCAAAACTAACGTCTGTGTAGTAATTGGCTACCAAGGAATGCTGTGAATTGTAATTGATTAACTAAATAATGACGTTTTCTGTCCATATAATCTCACTGCCCCCTTTGTTCGGGGCCATTCTCTGCTCCTTAACACCAGGGAGATCAGGTTTGGCCCGGCCATAATAAAAGCATGCGGCCGTGAATAAAATTATGTCTCACTTCTATTCGGCGTTGGTGGTCTTTTCAAAGTCACCGGCAACGGAGCGCAGCTTCATGAGACCCTGAAACAGAGACTGCAGTGAGGTCGTGCCTGGGCTCCCGATCCACAGACACTGAGAGAACGCTTACGTGTCGTTTTACACTGCTGAGTTTGTGGCGACTTAGTAACAGCACAACAACACGGGTTCAGAAACACGAGCACCTCAATCAGCTAATGGTGCATCTGAAGTCACACCTCCCTTCTCCAGCACATTCCAGAGCGGAGCGCTCTGCCTGAGTGACTGGCAGAATTACTCACACTCCAGAAAATGTATTTTGGTCCTTTTTTCTTTTCTTTTTCTTTTTCCTTTTTTTTTTTTTTGAGCATTTATTGTTAAATTTTACTAAGTTAAATGTGCAGATAATATGACCTCAGTATAAAATTATACTGTACTTTGTAGTTTATAGCATTTATTTCTTAATCTTTACTATGTGATACTTTTTATTGTTGTATTCTTTTTCTTTTACTGAGTAACAAATTAGCACAAATTTAGAGGCTTAAAAACACATATTCACAACAGCTAAGAGATGGTGTCCAACAAGAGACAAACAAATAAATACAATGTGATGGATGGACACACACAGACACACACACACACACAAGGAATATTATTCAGCCTTAAAAGGGAAAGAAATTCTGTCACCTGCTGCAGTAAAGGTGAACCATGAGGACATGATGCTAAGTGAAATAAGACAGTCACAAAAAGACAAATAATATATGATTCTATTCTTATGAAGTCTCTAGACTAGTCAGATTCATGGGGTCAGAAAGTAGAACAGTGATTTCCCAAGCTGGGGGGGTTGGGGGCCAGGGAGGAGAAAACGGTGAGTTGTTGTTTCATGAGTAGTGTGGTGTTTTGCAAGATAGAACTGTTCTGGAGATTGGTCGCACAATAATGTGAATATACTCAACACTGCTGAGCTTAAAAATGGTTAAGATGGTAAAGTTTTTCTTAAGTTTGTTTATTTTGAGAGAGAGAGTGTGTGTGTGTATGTGTGTACGTGCGCAAAAACACACACGGGACGGGAAGAGAGAGGGGGAGACAGAGAGAATCCCAAGCAGGCTCCGCGATGTCAGCATGAAGCCCAACACCAGGCTTGAACCCACAAACCATGAGATCATGACCCAAGCTGAAACCAAGAGTCAGACGCTTAACCAACTGAGCCATCTAGGTGCACCAAGATGGTAAATTTTATTTTATGTGTATTTTAACACAGCATAAAAGTTTTTAGCCGATTACTTTCTTGAAAGCCACCTTTATTATCTCTCAGTCTCCCGGGGTCTGGATTCCAGGCACAGCGGTCTTCTGCTCAAGGTCTCTCTCAAGGCTGCAGCCAAGATGTCACAACTACATCTTCCCCCGAAAGCTTGAGAAGGGAAGAAGCCCCTTCCATGTCTATTCAGGTTGTTGACAGCTCTCATTTCCTTGTGGTCACATGGCCGAGGGCTCTGTTTTCTTGCGTCTGTCAGCTGGGGGTGCTTTCAGCTCCTAGCACCTGCCGAAAGTTCCTTGCCGCGAGCCCTCAGTCTCTGTTCTGGCTGCTATCACCAACTACCGTAGACTGGGTGACTTTTACAATAAACACTTACTTCTCAAGTTCTGCAGGCTAGGAAGTCCAAGATCAGTCCCGCAGATTCTGTGTCTGGTGAGAATCCACTTCTGGTCACAGAGAGCCATCTTCTTACCGTCCGGTTCTGTCCTCGCAGTCAGAAAGGGTCTCCTCTCTTAAGTGCACGAATCCCCTTCCTGTTCTACCCTTGTGATCCAATCACCCCCCAGGAGCCCCGCCTCCAAACACCAGCCCACTGGGGATTAGGTTTCACCGTATGAATCCAGCAGAAACACACATGCTGCTGGTGTCTCCTCAAAGCCAGTAAGGGCAGCCTCTCTGTTCAGCCTCCCAAGACAGTCTTATATAATGTAACCTAATCAAGGGGTGAGATCTCCTCCCCTTTGCTATATTCTATTGGCTAGAAGCAATTTACAGGGTCCTCCCACATTCCTCCTGAGGGTTAGACAAGGTTGTGACTCACTGGGAGTCACCTGAAGAGTATCTGGCTCAACTGCCAGCCCCGTGTTACTGAGGACATTGAAAGCTTTGCAAGGTTATATATATGGCCCACCCAAGGTCACGCATTCAGTAACCGGCTGAACGGCAACCTCTAGCTACAGATTTAAGAATGCAATTTCCGGGGTCGCCTGGGTGGCCCAGTTGGTTGAGCATCTGACTTCAGCTCAGGACCTGATCTCACAGCTCGTGGGTTCAAGCCCCACATAGGGCTCTGTGCTGACAGCTCAGAGCCTGGAGCCCACTCCGATTCTGTGTGTCCGCCTCTCTCTGCCCCTCCCCTGCTGATGATCTGTCTTTGTCTCTCAAAAGTAAATAAGTGTTAAAAAAAATTTTTTTTTAAATAAAGAATGCAATTTCCAGGCTTCATTCATTCCTCATGCCTAGGAGCCAACAGACTTTCCCTGGAAGAGGATGGAGGCGGTCAATCCCCTTACACTAGTGGCAGCAAAGATACCCAAACATTAAAAAAAATAGCCCAGCCATTAAGAAAGCTCTCAAGTCTCAGCAGGAAATTGGCTAGATTATGTGGCTTCTCTGTTTCTTTTCATTACCCCCAAGTTTAATGTCGACAGGTAGAATTTCAGGAGCCTGTTCTGAAGTTCCAATCAATAACAATGTTTGTGAAAACACTTTGAAAAATGTAAATCACATTTTATCCCCAAAGAAAAAGATTATCACTTTTAAAAAGATTGCATGTTTAGCCAATTCTTTAAAAGGAAACTCTGCACCCTGACTTGTTAAAAATCACTGCTCGTAACAGTGAGATGTAGATCATATCAGAGAATCTTAGAGCACAACTAACTACTGGCTGAGCTTCGAAGAAAAAAAACTTCCTGCAAAGCAAATGGAGTTGAAGACACATACAAAATAAAATTCGAAAGGGAAGATGAAAACAAATTAATGAGGTCAGTTTAGAATTTATTCTCATTTACACCCAACATTCATTTTATAACTTGAACCTTATATAACAGTTTCCATCTTTTAAAACTGCTGGAGATTGGGGTGCCTAGGTGGCTCAGTCAGTTAAGCGGCTGACTTTAGCTCAGGTCATGATCTCACAGTTCATGGGTTTGAACCCCACACGGGCTCTGTGCTAGCAGCTCGGAGCCTGGAGCCTGGTTTGGATTCTGTGTCTTCCTCTCTCTCTGCCCCTCCCCATTTGTGTGCCCGCTTTCTCTCTCTCTCTCTCTCTCTCTCTCTCTCATAAACATTAAAAAAATTTTAAACCTGCCAGAAATCATCTCCTAGAATTTATCAATGGACAAGATTCAGGTACCTCTCTTTGTACTTGTCATAATATTCAGTGAGAAAAAAAGGAAATCTATTAATCACACTGGTAAAGCTAGGAATCTGCCTATATTGTTATTTTTCATATTTATTCCCACTTAATATGATTGCAAGATATCTGAAAATCATGAATATCTTCACTAACTTTAAAGATGGAAAATTTTCCAAAAATAATGTTTCCTGATAGGATGTCTAATAACCAGATACGAAAGAGTGGACTGATGGCCCCTTCCCTTAGAAAAAAAAAGAAAAGATCAAATAACACATCCTGGAGAAAAAGAAGAACCATGCGCCTTTGTTTCTAAATTAAATACAAGATCCTTACCTTTCAAGTCTACTTCCTATTCAGAACAACTGGAGCTAGCTGTTGTGACCTGAAGTTCACTCTGATGAAATCAAGATCAAGAAGCAAATGGCTCCAAGATCTATACAGTATAAACCTTACAACTTCCTCAGCTGGAAAGGCCGGTGTTGACGGGAGGTCCTAGGCTGGCAATCCCTTCCCGCGCGGGTGGCTCCACTGTCATTATTGAAAAACAAGGTGTTTTCTTGACTGTTTCCATCCAGCGGCGGCTTCAGTGCGCCTTTGTCACCTGTTAGCATCACCGCCATAATAAGAAGGGAGAATTCTAGTCCACATCCTCCCCAGCTACCAAGGGGCACAGCTGTGATGAGCAGGAGCTGTCTCTGGTCACCAGAAGGAATGACCAGTGGTGTTAAATGGGCTGATGGTGGAGCCAAACTGCATATTTGAATCCACAGTGTTTCAGTAAAATTTTAGGCAACCATTTAACCTCTCTGTTTTCCCATCTGAAGGATGGGATGCTCACTTTACGTTGTTCCCAACACAGTAATGCTCACTTTTTGGGTTGTTGGGAACGTTAGATGGCACAACTTATCCAAAGGATTTGGAACAATGTTTGGTGCTGTGCAAGCATTTATTATCACGATTCTTTCTTCTCCTACCACATGGAAGAGGCTAAAAGTTTGTTGATTGACCAACTGACAATATAGGTGACAGCAAATTATTAAGGTAGAGAACTAAGATCTTTAGGATGCCTGGCTGGCTCAGTTGGTCGGGTGCGCACCTCTTGATCTCAGAGTTGTGAGTTCAAGCCCCACGTTCGGTGTAGAGATTACTTTAAAAGCTAAAATCTTTTAAAAAAAATAAAAAACTCAGATCTTCATGATGTGATCCCTACTTAAGTGTCCAACTTTATTTCTCATCTCCCCCTCCCCTTCTCCAATCTGTGTTCCACCCTTGCTGAGTCCCTGTCAGTGCTATAAACTCTCACGTTCTCCTGAATTTTGATCTGTGCACCCAGTGTCTCTGCTTGGTACACTCAACACCTACACTCCAAACATGGCTGAGCTTACCATCTCTGAGAAGTCTTCCCTGACCCAAGGCTCAGTAAGGTGGTCTTCTCTATGCTCCCAGAGCCACTGAGTCATGTCACTTTACATTTTGTATTGCAGTGATGGATTTGTTTGCTTCTTCCACTATCCAGAAAGATCCTTGAAAAGAGAGTTTATGCCATGTGCTCTGGCTTTCCTCCACTTGGCAAAAGAACTGACACATAGTAGGTGTTCGATATGCACATGCCCTTGTTGAGCGAATGAACATATGAAGAAATTAGGTGCTTACGGGTACCTGTTATTTGCAAGGGCCACTACTCTGGGCTGAATCGCAATACCTAGTAATAAAAATGTACAATCCAACTAGGAAGATAAATCCTAATTAGCTCAAAAGTTAAATACTTAGGGGCACCTGGGTGGCTCAGTCGGTTAAGTGTCTAACTTTGGCTCAGGTCATTATCTCATGGTTCATGAGTTCAAGCCCCACATTGGGTTCTTTGCAGTCAGTGCAGAGCCCGCTTTGGATCCTCTGTCCCCTCCCTCCTCCCTCACCTCTCCTGCTTTCTCTCTCCCACCCTCTCTCTCAAATAAATAAACATTTTTTAAAAAGTTAAATAATTATAAAAATATTCAAATAATAGGCATAGGTTAAGCAGAAGCATCTTTCTTGGTAGAACATAAAGCAATGGTGCCTCTTACAATCCATGGTGTTCTGGGTTTGATGAAATGAGATAAAATAGTCAAGGAAAACTAATTATTGTACATGCATTTTTTTTCCTTAGAGGAAATATCAGAAAATGTAACAGCTAAATGTTTGAGGATTTTGCTAATCTCTTCTGTAGCAAGTAATTAAGAATAATAGGTTTCAGGGGTCCTAAAAGGTAACCCCTGCCTCTCAAAGCCCAAGAGTGCCTGAGGAGCTATGAGTATAGAGAGAAGCCTTATCTTAGCAGCCTATAAGGATATAACCCACAAGATTCAGGGGTACAGGCTGTAGGAGCTGCATGTAAACATTCAGTATAATTCTTCACTATCATTTTTTATGGTCTTCTAAATACAGATAATCTTGTACCTCTTCCACCCTGTTTTATGAATTTTACTAAAGATAAAACATAATTCAGCTATCTTACAAAGCTCTTTGTAACTAACTCCTTCCTCTGCCCTGTGATCATTCATTGTGTATGGCCATATTTTGAAAGGTGATAAACAATTTATTAGCCCATTAAAGATGCCACCTTATGAAATGAGAGTGGTCCTTAAAGTGACATGGTTCCAGCTAGAATCACACACTCTGTGATGAGTAACACAGAAGTGGGAGATTTGTAAGACTCGTCAGTATATTACAGGGTCCCACTTGGCTATTGTAATGTTTAATTTATTTGATTTCTTAAGTGATTTCACACTTACTAGGAATTTCACATTATAGACACACTTAATTTTTAAAATGATCTCCCTGTAATACCATGTCAGATAGGGGAAAACATATTTTTGCCAGAGATTGCTTTTATAAAAAATTCCAAAATAGAGATTTTCTGATAACTTACCACATCTCATTTGCCCCTCTCTCCCTCTCTGTCTCTCTCACACAGACCCACACACACACATGCACACACACACACATTCAGAGCAAAGCTCTCCTGTCAAACTAAAACTATCTTATTTTGATATCACACAATTTGTATCTTTAATCAACACATCTAATTTGGCTAATGCACATGGGGTGATTAGATGTCTATGTGCTAATAACAGTGTCTGAGTGCTAACAGCTGGGAAAGGCTAAATGCCCTGAGAACTTTCTTGGATTAACTACATTTGTCTCTTGGCTTTCCTAGAACCTTCAGTTAACCTTCAGTTAACCTTGATGTTTACAAACCAAATCTAAAGATTTGACAAATAGGGACCCAAATTAAACACAAAGCAAAACTGCCAAAAATCCTGCACATATTTCCCTAAAGGAGAGGAACTGAGAACCTGAATGAGACCATTTTCTTTAATACCTTGCCCTTTTGACCTCATTGAGTAAAGATGATTCAAGACTCAAGGGGCAGAGAGAGAGAGGGAGACACAGAATCCAAAGCAGGCTCTAGGCTCTGAGCTGTCAGCACAGAGCCTGCTGGGCTCAAACCCACAAACCATGAGATCATGACCTGAACCAAAGTCGGATGCTTAACCAACTGAGCCACCCAGGTGTCCCAAGCAGTCTATTACTAAAAATAATTTGGGGGGGTAGCCTAGGTAGCTCAGTTGGTTAAGTGTCTGGCTTCTGATTTCAGCTCAGGTCATAATTTCAGGGTTGGTGAGTTCAAACCCTGTGTCGGGCTCTGTGATGACATCACAGAGCCTGTATGGGATTCTCTCTCTCACTCTCTCTGCCTTTCCCCTTCCCACTCACACTTTCTCTCTTCCTCTCAAAATAAACAAATAAGCTTCTAAAAATAAATCAGAAGAGTTTTTTTGTGGGTAAAATTTAATTGCGAAATAATTGTGAGGAGTACCTAATTGCAAAATAATTGTGAAAATATTGAAGAACCTCCAGCATAGAAGCAATGTTAATGTCATATTTACCAAGTGTTCTGAGGAACACCATCCAGCGTAATTTTGGGTGAATCTGGAATTCTGTTTTCAAATAAGTTGGGAGTCACTGAATATACCATACCCCTACCCACTTGAGTTTCACTTTACGGATCTCCATCTTAAAAGCTCAGAAACTCTTACAGGAAAACAAAACAAAACAAACAAACAAAAAGAAACTTTTAAAATATTGGTAACCCTTTGTTGCCTCAATTTATTTGACCAGAGACCTTTTTTTTAAGCAACAATATTTTTATAATATTGGTTAAATGAAAAAACAACCAGAAAAAAGATCAGGAGACACAAAGCCCAAGGTTAGCAGCCCTCTTTTAGTTAATGACACACAAGTTGGAATGAGACTTTGCTGTCTAGTTCATGCTTTTAGAAAATGAAAAGGTTGGGCTAGATGAGCACTGAGGTCTCTTCCAGCTAGAAAATTAAATCATCCTGAGAAAATCTAATGAAAATGAAGGTGAGAGGCTGAAGGAAATACTGGATGTCACCTAAAAGACTGGGAAAAAGAAGGTGAGAATAATGACAAAGTAGATAAAAAGGTATGAACACTTTGGGCAATTCATCCCCAAGAAAGACTTTACCAAGAAAGCAAGAAGCAGGTCTAGATCCTTGTCAACAGAAGGCCAGACCAGACCCAGCAAGACAACACCTTGCAAAAGTAAATAGATTGATGAATGGATAAAGATATAATATAAAACAGAATATTACTCAACCATAAAAAATAAATAAATCTTGGTGACATGGATGGAGCTAGAAGGCATCTTGCGAAGCAAAATAAGTCAACCAGAGAAGGGCAAATACTATGTGATTTCACTCATATGTGGAATTTAAGAAAGACAACAAACAAGCAAAGAGGAAAAAAGAGAGAGAGGCAAACCAAGAAACAGTCTCTTAACTGTAAGGAACAAAGTGATGGTTACCAGAAGGGAGGTAGGTTGAGGGATGGGTGAAATAACTGATGGGGATTAAGGAGTCCATTTGCGATGAGCACCAGGTGTTGTATGGAAGTGTTTAATGACTATATTGCATTGTACACCTGAAACTAATATTACACTGTATGTAACTAACTGGAATTTAAATAAAAACTTTTTTAAAAAGCATATAGACAAGCAAAAGACAGAAACCAAAAACCAGGCATATGTGGAATAAAATAAGGTCCACCAAGTTGTTCGAGGTGAGGAGATCAAGAGTGAGATTGAGAGCATATATGGCAAAATACCACCCTTTATATATGGCATTCAATATCTTGGGAGCAAGTGGAGCCTGGACAAAAAGCCACGAGAGACTGGACACAAAATTATAGGTCACCTTTTTGGCAATATGCAGCTGGTTCTTTGAAGCTTTTAATAAATTTTGAATGAAACTTGACTCATCAATCAGTAAACAAAAGAGGGACACATGAGTGGCTCAGTTGGTTGAACGTCTGGATCTTGATTTTGGCTAAGGTCATGACCCTAGTGTCATGGGATCGAGCCCCACAGAGGGCTCCATGCTGAGCATGATGCCTGCTTGGGATTCTTTCCCTCTGCCCCTCTCCCCAGCTCATGCTCTCTCTCTAAAATAAAAACTAACAAAGAAGTAAATAAGAAAGAAAGAGAGAAAGAAAGAAAGAAAAAAGAATACGGTTCAATAAGATCAAAGTTTTCCAGCCCAGAAGCCCTGAATTAATTGACAATGCTCACAAAAGGTATCCAAGTCACCCCTCTATTAAAAGGACTGTTATGACTGCTTTCTAAGGATGCTAGTCAAGCAGTCGTTGCCGGGGGTTGAAGTCAGAGGGATACAGGGAAGGCAAGGAGTTAGCACTGCTGAGGGGAAGGCAAAAATACAAATGCTCAGAACAGAAGAACAGAGGCAGAATAGAAGTTGAGGTTGCCAACCAAGACAAAACAATGGGCACGAGACCCCTCATGGACTGGGATTGCACACCATTCATTAAAAAAAATTTAACATACAGTTTATACTTGCACTATATGCAAATTATGTATATATGAAACTACACTAAGTTATATACCTTGCAAAAAAATACAAAAAGCAGAAAATGTAAACCAGTGAGAAAAAAAATAAATAGAAAGCTTCTAATACTACATAACTTTGAGAGTGAAAGCACTCAACTTTGGAGACCACTGATACATGAGATGAGAGCAAGAAAATAGAAACACAAGCAAGAAAAGAAGAGAGTCAAGGGCAGCTGGGTGGCTCAGTCAGTTAAGCATCTGACTCTTGATTTCGGCTGAGGTCATGATCTCACAGTTCATGAGTTTGAGCTCCGTGTTGGGCTTCATGCTGACAGTGAGGAGCCTGCTTGGGATTCTTTCTCTCCCTGTCTCTCCTTCCTTAGCGCTCTCTTGCTCTCACTCTCTCTCTCTTTCTCTAAAAAATTAAATAAAATTAAAAAAAAAAAAGAAGAATCAGCCAAAGGGATGACTACAGGCAGCAGTGGGGAGCTCACATTGTGGGGGCTGTAGTGCATGGGTTCATCAAGCTGGTTTAAAGAAGAATTAGAAAGAAGAAAGGTAATGGAGATCTGAAAGCCCCTTTTAGAAATTCAGGACTTATCATGTAAAATATACCCTTGCCTGTGATAGGGCCGTCAAAACTGAAAAATCATAATCATTTTTTAATTTCAGCTAGAATTATGTAAGCTCAATGCAGACCTATCTACCCATTACCAGATGCCATTACATTGGCCTTGAATTAACAAGTAGCAGAAGATATTATCTTTCATCTAATAAGAGCCCTCCAAGGCAGAACTTTCTTTAATAGCTAAATGCATAGAAAAGTTCTCAGAAGTAAAAATGTTGAGAATTACTGGACTAGAGTATCTCTGACTCCATGACCTGAGGTCACCAATGTGGCCAGTCTCCTTCACCAAAACTATTCTTCAAGCTGGAAAACCTTCTGGAGCAGGACCATCCAATAGAACTTTCTCCAATAATGGAAATCTTCAATATCTGTGCTGTCCAACATGGTGGCCCCTAGCCACAGGTGACTACTGAGCACTCGAAATGTGGCCACTGTGAATGAAAAATTGAATTTTTACTTTCAATCTAATAATTTAATTTTAAATGGTCACATGTGGCTGTGGCTATTGTATCAGACAGTGCAGTTCTAGAATAAGAACTCAAACAAATACAGGCCAATCAGCCACCAGAGGCAGTCAACATAGTTTATGAAGATTTGGGCAGACTTGCTAAAATCCCATAATATAATTTGTCAAGTAATTTTGAATTCAACAAACCACAAAATCAAAGGATGCAATTTAATAGGCTTTAAGTATAAGATATTAAACTGTAACCAAAACAAAGAAAAACCACAGATACAAGAGGGTCGATGACCTGTGAAGACATACAAAAAGAATAAAAGCCCACAGAGACCACAATGGACAACAAATGGAATGAATCAGAAGCGTGTCTGGAATGAAGATTATAAGGGCTGAGCTGAGAGATAAGGCTAGAAAAGTACCAGGGAGCAATCCTTCCTCTAGACTTGGCTTGCATTTTTGGCCTCATATCTAAGGAGGGATGAGAAGCGATTGGAGAAGGTCCAAGGAAGAACAAAATGATTTGATTGTTGGATCACAGAATCACAATAGGGAAATATTGAATGTATTGTGGCTTTTTAATCCAGAGAAATACATTTGGAGGGTAACACTATCTGCGTTCGGGTACCAGAAGAGACACAATAAGTGGCATTTGCCAGATGGTCCCCATGCACACAGAGGAGAAAACTGCACTTGTCATACAGCAAGGAAGGGATTTCATGTAGCCAAAAGGAGGACTTTGTCTAGTCAGAGGTAATGGTACAACAGGGAAGTGGTTTCATTTAATCAAACAGAGATGTTAAATATCAAGACCCACAGAGACTGAGCCTGAAGAATAAGGCAAGACAAGAACCAAAGCTCCAGGAGCTTCACCTGGGGGAGTGGAGAAAGGACTGCACTGCCTCACAACCAACCGCCAAACACTGGGATAAGCTTGTTAGGAGGAAGGCTGTTGACAATCCTAGGTGCTCACCTCCCTTCCCCTCCACAGAGAGAGCTGTACACACAAACCATGAGAACCAAACAAAGCACGACATTATCAACAGAAGAGAAAGCAACGATGCCTAATACCTAATGCCCAGGTAAACACTGGATTGGAATCAATGGAAAGGCTCAAGGTCCAAAGAACCATTGATGACTTGCCCCGAATCCAGGATGGCAGCGTCTGTGGGACAGACCATCCTTAATTTACCTTCTCAGGCGCACGGAACAAAGCAGAACTAAAAGAGAAGGCAGACCTTGTGTGGGTAAGCTTCCCACCTGGGAACAGGATGCATGGGGTGGCCGCAAGGGAACCTGTGTCTAATGAGTCCCAACCAATGAGTGACCACATGGTGGCTAATGTAATTTACCAGGGCCATCCTGGGAAAACTGGACATAGGGTCACCCACTCATTAAGGCACAGCACCCTTACTAGACACTCATTTCACCCAATCAAGTCTCAGGCACCACCCAATCAGAGAGCATCTCCTCTCTCAGGGAGAATGAGTGAAGGTTCCTGCTGCATAGATTGCAATTATATCACAGATATAATCAAGCACTAATGAGAAATCAGAGAAAGGAGTATAATGAAGGGCAATTGCATATTATGCAACATTGAATTAATTTGAAAGTTGTGCTATAAAAATATTAATAAAGTCCCAACTTATGCACAAAATCAAAATTATGCAATTTCCAAATCACTGTTTAATTCATCAGGAATTGTTTATTTTCAGTGCTGTTATGCCAAGTGAATTGTAGACAGTGTTTACACTATTGCCACTTGAGCTGGTAAACAGAAATACCCACCATCAGAAATACGTCTGTCAGATGTGTGAGAAAATTAATCTTTAATTATGTTAATCTTGAATCATGTAAAATTCTTCAGAAATCTGTCCCTCATATAAACTGTTACCTCTGTGGATGAGAGCAGGGGGAAGACATTCCAAGAAGAGATAAAAATTATTTTCAAATACATAGAGGCAAGAAAGAATCAAAGGAAGGGAGGGAAAGCAGAAAGGAAGGAAGAGGGTTTGGAACATTTAAGAAACAGTGGGAAGTGGGGGAGGGGTAAAGAACACTGTAAAAAATGAGCTGTGAATCTATGATTCCCAAAAGCAGTCTTCATTTCAATGGCAGGCCACGTGACATTTTCACAGATTCACAGTGAAATGAGAAAAACATGGATGTTTTCTATGAAGCAAAATACATAAAGTATTAATTTAATTTTTCAAGTTGTCCTCCTTAATTTCTTGGCATTAAAATACCTTATATGAAATGGTGGCAATGGCACATGACAGAGGAAAGATAGGGTTGCTGTTTTTTTATATCCTTATTTAACAAAATAAAATTTGACAACCCTATGTAGGTCCACATGTATTTTTAAGAACATTACTGCTTCATAAAATACAAGAGACCAGGAACCACAGCCCTGTGGTAAGACGTTTAAATAATTGAATAAGGTACCTGATTAAGCACATTGAGAATAATTCTTGATGTTGATTTTTAAATATCTTTAAATGTATATCGATAATTAAAAGAATCCTCTAGAAAAATGCAAGTAGTATGCATGTATTCCAAACAACTAGAGAGAAAAAAATGTAACAAAAGACATTATAAATTCAACAAAGGAAAGGAAGAAAAAAGAAACTAAAAAAAAACAGAATATGAGAGCTAGGAGTGTCTGGGTGGCTCAGTCAATTAAGCTTCTGACTTCAGCTCGGGTCATGATCTCATGGTTTGTGGGTTCAGACCTGTGTAGGGCTCTGTGCTGACAGCTTGCAGCCTGGAGCCTGCTTCAGATTCTGTGTCTCCCTCTCTCTCTCTCTCTCTCTGCCCTTCCCCTGCTTGTGCTCTCTCCCTCTCTCTTTCTCTCTCTCTCAACAATAAATAAATAAATAAATAAATAAATAAACATTAAAAAAAAAGAATATGATAAGCATAAATCAAAATGTGACACATTCTATAACATAAAACTGATAATCTGTACAAGTAAGACACGATAGGGCAGTTCAAAGACAAATTATAAGCAGAAAGAAAATGTTTGCAGTATATATACCAAGGAAATAATCAAACAAAATTTTAAATGATAAATGTACCAGTTGGGGGGAGGCAACATCCACAAAGAGATAATTCATAGAAGAAATTAAAATGCCAACAAGCATATTGAAGATGCTTTACTTTACAATCAGGAAAATAAAAAGCAAAGAGATGAGTTTACTCTGCCAGTTAAGGGACTGTGTACAAATTAACATTAGGCTATGCGACAGATGATGATGATGTGGACAGAGTAAGAGTGAGATCTGATAAATATTTCGATACAAGAGTTTTAGACAGAGGAAGAAAGAAGGACTCAAACAGGAAGGTGAAAGACCCAAGCATAGATCAGGCAGAGATGAATGGATGGAAATTTCAATCATTAGCTCCGAGGAGGGATGGAGGATGAAGATCAGATTTGGTTTCAGAAGTTCTAACAAGTTCTAGATGAAGAGGCCTTTCTGGAGCAGAGGCTACGGCAGTCAGGAGGTGAGAGACAAGTGCACTGGGTTTCAAGAACCAGCTCTTCTCTCTCTACCTGTGTGACCTGGGGCACTCAAATATCTCTGAGTCCCAGCGTCCTCATTTGCAAAATAGGGTCGCCAAAACCTGCCTGCCAGATTTTGTATGACTCTTATGTGAGATAATGAACAGAAAAATATGTTGTTGGCTGTTAAGTACACACACACACACACACACACACACACACACACACACACACACACACTATGGGATTTAAGAAGCCCTCAGTGCTTTAAGTAGCACTCATGGAGGCAAAGTATTTCAATAATATCAATCCCTCCTGTACTTTGTTAACATTTGGTCTTCCTTGATGAGAGTCAGCAGTTAAAGCATAATAACAAGAAATAAAAATGGCTTTATAGATTCAACTTTTTAACAAAATCTATATTTTCATAGTCTTTTTATAATTGGCTTAGATTGTCCTTCTGAGATCAATATGTTGCATTTAAGAGACATTTTAGGAAATAGGAACAGTGGCTTTTTTTTAGGATCAATAGTAAATGACTTGATTCCTACCAGGCATCAAGCTTCCCTTGGGAGCTAGGGAAGTCATCCTCAAAATCCACTCTTGCCCAAGACTTGTTCATCCCTAGAGGCCCAACTTCCTCACTCTCTTGAAGACAGGGCAGGGTAGTCTGAGCATGAACTCTTTACAGGGTATTGGGCATAAACAGCTTTAGGTTCCAGTTTCACCATATTTTAACACCATAATCTGGAGCAAGTGACTCAATCTCTGTAAGCCTTAATTTTCTAACTTATAAACAGAGTGTAACAAGATAACACATCATAGGTTGTGGTTGGAATCTTTTTTTTTTTTAATACATGTATCTTAGGTCACTTTTAGATTCTAAGATGAAGATTGTGTGCAGGAAGTTTTTTAAAGAGTGCTACCCAAGGTCAACCCCTGTGGGGTAGTAAGGGATGCAGGACTGTGTGGAGAGGTATGTTGCACTGCAATGCAGTCACAGAAGAGGTCTTAGCCGATCCCAGAGGGAGCTCTAGAGCTGGGAATGTCCTTCAGAGTTGTCTAGAACTGAGGCAGTCTTTGTCCTTTGTACCCCTCATCTGCTAGTCATTGGATGCAAGCTGCCTCCAGGAAAGAAAAACAACACAAGGCAGGGCTTTTAAACTGAGGACAAGTCCTGTGACCCAGCAGCTGTGAACACTGACCAACAGCTGGAGGAAGGAGTGTTTCAGTCCTAAACGGGGATCTTAGTAGCAGAAGGCAGCATCCACCATAACACATAAAAAAGACTGTAAACACCACAAGATAATCACCTCCTCTGCTATTTGCTGCCACTTCCCCATGTCTAGAATAGTTCCCACTATATAGCCTGTGCTTAGCAAATGTTGGTTGAAGACAGAGAAGGTGCATAATAAGTGTGAGCTACTACTATGATGAATAAGCCCTCCTTCCTACCTCCTAGAGGTATCCTAGACCCTTATTACTTTGGTCTTATTGATCCTATTCTCCTATTTTACGTTACCTTGCTACCCCACCACTTCTTACGTGGTTATTAATATTCCACATCATTCCACAAAACAGAAGGTAACCCCTGAATGTTGTCTCCTCAGGTAGTGTCTGTCCCTCCTCAGCTGAAAGAAGGGATAAGAGTCAGAAGGTACGATGGGCAAGAAGAAACCAGATGTAGAGGCTCCTCCTTCAAGGGAGGAGGGGGGTGATATCTGCACTGGTGTAAAAGGCCTTGAATATGAAAGCTTTGGCCAAGACTGGAAGCATTTTCTCAGGGAATGATTCCCGACCCTGCTCTCACAAACGCCCAAGAGGTAACGCCCCCGTTATGCTCCATGGCAGCTGACTCAGACCCCCCTCCACACACACACACACACACACTCATTCCTCACAGATTTACGTATTCACTGTCAGATCTCCCACTAGACCACACATTGTGCAAGGCCTGGGGGCCACGTGACGCCATGGGGGGAAGGAAGCAAGACCACGCCAACGTGTCCCAATCACTGTAGGCGTCCTTTCTAGTCAGCCAGGAGAGGCCTGGATCCTTCCATCTACACCACAGCAGTTCAAACAAGAATTTTTAAAATCATTTTTCTTTCACCTTGAGGGCTTAGGACAGTTCCTGAGAAATAGTAGGTGCCTATTACAGGATAAATTGTATCCCCCAAAATTAATAGGTTAAAGCCCTAACTCCTGGTACCTCAGAATGTGAGTGCATTTGGAGATAGGGTTTTTACAAAGATGATTAAGTTAAAATAAGGCCATTAGGTTAGGCTCTATCCAATCTGGCTGGTGTCCTTATAAGAAGAAATCTGGACACAATGAGAGACACCAGGGATGATCATGTGAGGACACAGGGAGAAGGGGGCCTCTGCAAGCCAAAGAGGGGCCTCAGAAGAAACCAAACTTGATGACACCTTGATCTTGAATTTCCAGCCTCCAGAACTTTGAGACAATAAATTTCTGTTGTTTAAGTCACCCAGTCTATGGTGTTTGTTCTGACAGCATGAGCAAACCAATGCTTTGCTTAACAAATATTTGTTGATTGATATGTCAGTTACTTAGCAAAGGTCAAAAGAAGAATTGATTATTTCACATACAATTCAATAAGTATTTACCAAGTGCTGCCATATCCCCGGCCCTGAGCTAGGTGCTGGGTAATAAAAATGAATAAAATGTGGGCCCATGCCCTTGGTAAACTGATAGCAATTGCCTGAGAGGAGTAAATGGAGAAAGGGAAATTGCTGTGACCCAGAATGAGCAGGACATGCCATCCAAGGGGGAAGGATCAGTCATATCGAGAATCTCAGGAGCCCCGGCTGCCTAGTGCTGGCAGGACACTTGACACAGAAAGCACATCATTACTATGGCTGGGGGTAGGGACCCCAGGCCACCAGGGACAGACAGAGTATGGCCTGGCTCAAATCTGTCTATTTGGAGCCCTCTGTCATTGGGGTTCCAGTGATCAACCATCCCGGAGATAATGAGAAGATTAAACAAGAAAAAGTTCATACAGCATAACTTTTGGTGGGAATGCAAACTGGTGCAGCCACCATGGAAAACAGTATGGAGATTCCCCCCAAAAAATCAAAAATAGAATTACCATTTAATCCAGGAATTCTACTATGGGGTATTTACCCAAAGAAAATGAAAACACTAACTTGAAAAGATACATACACCCCCTATGTTTAGTGCAGTATTATTTACAATAGTCAAAATATGGAAGCAACCCCAGTGTCCATCTATAGATATAAATGGATAAAGATGTTATAACACACATAAACACACACACACACACACACACACACACACACACACACACTGGAATATTACTGAGCCATAAAAACAAATGAGATCCTGAGGTGCCTGGATGGCTCCATTGGTTAGGTGTCCGACTCTTGGTTTCAGCTCAGGTCATGATCTTATAGTTCGTGGGTTCAAGCCCCGAATCGGCTCCACACTGACAGTGCACAGCCTGCTTGACATTCTTTCTCACTGCCTTTCCCTCCTTGTGCACATGTGTGCATGCGTGCACTCTTTCACTCAAAATAAATGAACTTTTAAAAAATGGAATCTTGGGACACCTGGGTGGCTCAGTCGGTTAAGCATCCAGCTTCGGCTCAGGTCATGATCTCACGGTTCATGGGTTCGAGCCCTGCGTAGGGCTCTGTGCTGACAGCTAGCTCAGAGCCTAGAGCCTGTTTCAGATTCTGTATCTTCCTCTCTCTGACCCTCCCCTGCTTTCGCTGTCTCTGTCTCTCAAAAATAAATAAAAATAAATTTTAAAAAAGAAAATGGGATCTTGCCATTTGCAACAACATGGATGGACCTAGAGGGTATAATGCTAAGTGAAATAATTCAGACAGGGAAAGACAAATACCATATGCTTTCACTCATGTGCAGAACTCAAGAAACAAAACAAATGAACAAAATAAAGAGAGACAACAAAAAACAGATTCTTAAATACAGAGAACAAACTGACAGCAGAGGAGGGGGGGAGATGGGTGAAATAGGTGAAAGGGATTAAGAGCACTGAGCAATGTACAGAATTGATGAATCACTCTATTGTACACCTGAGACTAATATAACACTGTATGTTAATGATAATTCAATTTAAGAAAGAAAAGAGAAAGGCCGTACTGTGTAGAAACAACCCTACAAATGACTGAGCTAATTGAGCACAGCATCCAATTGATGCTGAAGAAGTACAGGCAACAAACCCAGTTGCCTTGGTAACAAGTACCCTTCCCCAGTCCATGATGCTATTATTAAAAAAAAAAAAAAGCCACAGGCAAATCAAGGAAGCTGAATATAAAGGCAACATTTGGCTTAATTAGCTCCACCTTAGGGAAAAGCTCTCAGAAAAAATCTGGGAGGGGCAAAGGGGGAGTATCATGAGGAGATAAATGATTATAAATAACAGGAACTGTATCTAATCCCATCAGTTTGAGAACTTGGTTCTGCAATGCCTCTTCCGAATTGACAAGGTTGCAGTGAGTGTAAATAATTAAAATGTCTGTGAGCCCAGCACCCTTCATCTGGTCACTCCACTGCCACCACCGCAAGGAAGAAAACTCTGGAACCAGAGACAGAACTTCTGCCCCCACTGGATGTTTGAAAGTTGGCTTGAGTTACTAGCTTGCTGCATTGATTAAACTCCCATCCCCTTGCACCCATCCAGAAAAGCCGAACCCACTAAAGGGATTTAAACTGTATGTAAGAAAAAAACCCTTATAATACTTTTCCTCTCTTAGAAAACACATTTCCCAGATTTCACTAGAACCAAGAGACTCTCACTAGTTCCTGTCTCAATTCTCATCTTAAATCTTCTCTGGTAAACTGATTGTTGGAGCACTTGGGCGGCTCAGTCAGTAAAGCAACTGACTCTTGATTACAGCTCAGGTACTGATCTCATTGTTTGTGAGTTCAAGCCCTGCAATGGCTCTTCACTTAGCTTGGAGCCTCCTTGAGATCCTCTCTCCCTCTCTCTCTGCCCTGCCCCTGCTCTCTCTCTCTCTTTCTCTCTCTCTCAAAATAAATAAACTTGAAAAAATGATTCTCATATAGGACTCAACCCTTGCAATTTTTTTAAATAAAAACCAACACCAGAGTAAATGACAGTGTATATGTTTCCCTTAAACATTTTTCTGATCAGATCTCCCCTTACCATTTCAGCTTATCACCAGAATGACTTTTTCCTTAGACCTTAACCCAATATTGCTATTACAAAGTAAATGAATGGGCCCAAGCCAGGCTCCTGAACATGTCAAGAAACAATGATAGAGTTCAGCAGAAAATAGCTCTTAGAAAAATTTTATAAGCCACGTATGTGATAATTTAGCCTACAATATTGTCAGTCTCCCTCCATAACCCTACATGCTTCCAGCCCTCCCCCAGATTCTCCCTTTCCCGCAGACACTGTTGCTCATTAATCCAGCAGAAGAGTTGAACTTTTCAGATTTTTTTTTACATTCCTGATCATTGATTCTTATGAAGTCTTATGAACTAAAAATCTCCCCTACCTCTTCCTTCCTTGAAGTCAAGAAAACTTAAGAGAAGAAGAAGAAGAAGAAGAAGACAAAGATGAAGACGAAGACGAAGACGAAGACGAAGAAGAAGAAGAAGAAGAAGAAGAAGAAGAAGAAGAAGAAGAAGAAATAATAATAATAATAATAATAATAATAATAATAATGTATGGGAATACTCCATTACAAAAAAGGAACACAGTGCAAACATATCATTTGAAGGGGCTTGCAGGTGGGTCCACAAATCACCACAAAATCACAGTAAGGTCAAGTTCTAAAACAGTTGTGTTTCACTGACTTCACTGAAAACCGAAGGCAGCCTAATTAAATTACCAAACACTTAATACTTGTAATGAGTTTATGGAAAGAAGCCCATATTCCATCTTAGCATTCAGCTATAAGAAAGTTTTTTGCTTAAAACATATTGTTTCAAGTTTATTTATTTCTTTTGAGAGAGAGAGAGCATGAGCAGGAGAAGGGCAGAGAGAGAGAGGGAGAGAGAGGATCCTAAACAGACTCCACACTATCAGCACAGAGCCCAACAAGGAATTTGAACCAACGAACTGAGTCATGACCCAAGACAAAATCAGAGTCAGACACTTAACCAACCGAGCCACATAGGTGCCCTAGAAAGTTTTTTGTTTAATCCGTTTATACCAATCCCACTGATTTGGGACATGACAAATCTCTTTTAGAAAAATAGTTAGCAATGTCTTCAAGAGAGGCATCATGTATGCCATTACGGGTATAGACTTTGAAGACAAACAGATCTGTGTTCAAGTCTCCTGGTCAGTCACTTACTCGCTCTGTGACATAGTATAAGATGCTTAACCACTCAGACACAGGTTCCTCACTGCCAAGTGAGAACAATAATATCTAATTTCCAGCATTGTTGTAAGAGATAAATAATATTATACTTCTAAAGTGCTTAACACAACACTGAACAGAGAAGACTCAGATAAATGTTAGGAAAGATGGTCATAATAATGACAATGAGGACCCCCTATAATGATGATGATGATGATGATGATGGTGATGATAATGATGATGATAATGAGGATGAGTGAGGATAGGGTATTAATAGAAAAAGGTCAAGACCACTTATTCATCTGCATAGTCCCAATGAATAGATTCCTCAACTTGGAAAATTAAAAAGGGGTACACAAGTGCTACACAGCCACCAATTCTGAACCAGAGTCAGAACAGACCAGAGAGAGAGATTTGATGCACTTGCGCATATACACATGACAGTGAGAACTTCACCTCCAACAAATTGGTCTTCTCAGGGCAATGCCCCCAGCATGACACATTCATGAATCAAAGCACCAGTCATGGGGTCACTCCATAGACCTATCTACACCACAAAACAGGCTTCACATGCCTGGAATTCCCAGTGCTCACTGGGCTCTGAAACTATGAGTGATTTCTCAGCTGCCAGAGACATGGAAATCTACCTCAATATAATATTGTAAGAATGGATCTTTGTCACCTGATTCATATTTGTGTTAACAATTGGAAATAAGAATAGGGGCACTTTTTAAACATGAGATTCAGTGAATGTTGAAGGGGATGGAACACTAAGGATGAGCTTTGCTGCATGGAGGGGCAGGAGTAATAAATGTCACCAAGTGGGAGTGCCCTAACCCTATTCCCAGAAACAGGGAGATGGCAGCTCAAGGCAGACAAATGACAATAACTACATTGCTCAGAAACTGACAGCATACATAAATCTGGTGCATTAAGCCCTGCCTATGGATTCACTTTCCAATCTCATTTCCGCAGCATCCTCTCTGGGAGCTAGAATCCCCTCTTTCCACCTAGAGATTTCAGGTAAATTCTGCCTCTGCACAAGGCAATTATTATCAGACTTTTACTTGCTTTGCTTCTTTCTTGTTTAGGCAGTACCAAGTCCCACAATCGTTTCGTTTCTCCCTGGTGAATTACCAGCCACAAGGAAGGAGAAGGGCGGACCATGTTTGGGTCAGGTTCTCTCTGCTGTAGGTGGCTGTTGTGTGTGATTTCTCCGTTTTTTCGCAGACAAGTCACAGGTGAACCTGGGCTTATGTAATAAACCTCTGAAAACCACTGTTGAAGCAATTTCCAAGTTACTAAGCTGGCTTCCTCAGTCAAGCTGGCTTTAAGACTTCATTGGGAGATCATGCTGGTGTAGATGTGTGTCTAGAAAAATGCATTCAAAATTTGTCACGCTGAAGGAAGAGATTGGGCTGTGTCCAGGAAAAGCTCAGTTTCATGGTGCAAACACTGGAGAGATAGGAGGGAATTTTAAAGTCATATGCTTTTGAAATACAACTTGTCAACCTTCCTTTCCACGGCAAATATGACACATTGGACTGAATTTTAAACTTCTGAATGTAGTAGCAATCAAAGCATTACCATATAGGATTCTGTATTTGAAGGGTCTCCATGTTCCCAAGTTTTAAGTCATAGCAATTACAATATACGTATAAAATTTAATTAGCAATTACATATAAATGATATATATAATGGGGTGCTTGGGTGGCTCCATTGGTTAAGCATCCAACTCTTGATTTTGACTCAGGTCATGATCTCACAGTTTGTGAGTTTGAGCCCTATGTTGGGCTCTCACTGACAGTGTGGAGTCTGCTTGGGATTCTCTCTCTTTCTCTCTCTCTCTCTCTCTCTCTCTCTCTCTCTCTCTCTCTGCCCCTCCCTTGCTTGTGCATGCTTTCTTTCTCTCTCTCTCTCGGAAAAATAAATAAATAAACTTTTAAAAAATTATATATTTGGTTGTTTTTTTTTCAAGGAGACCTTCTCTGTTCAGAGAAACACCTTGAGCATTGCCATCCTCTGAGCTTCTGTGCTAACACACAGGACCAAGCAGAGGCTGTTGGTGGGGAAGGCATTGGGTAGGGATGTCAGATAGAGAAGAAGCATGGGGGAAGGTCCCTCTTTCCCTACCTTAACATCTGTCCTGCTCAAAGTCCCAGTGCAACTCAGCAAGATCCCATAAGCAAATGATAACACCCAGACACTTGAGAGGACATGCAACAGATTGAGGGAAGCCAGAACAATAAATTGTGTAATATATCACAAACGTATTTATTCAGAGATGGTATCCATATCATAATTTGCTCAAGATTAAGACCAAAATTAAACATAAACCAAGAGCAACATCGCATAGAGAGATTTACATCCCTGAGAATGGCTCTTAATCTAACTGCCTCAAGGCATTTCATAAAAAGACGCCTTTGTCAACAATCCCACAGCTTAAGAAACATGTGAGTAGGACTCATTTATTCTCCACTGCTTAAGTCTCTACAGAAGGGAGAGGATGTCCATGGTTCCCTGCTGCATTAGTCAGGTTTCGGGTTCTCCAGAGAAACAGAACCAATAGAATACATGTATTCATTCTGTAAATATATTCATATGTATTTATACATACATATAAATACATATAGATTTACATATATCCATATTATAGATCAAGAGCTTTAAGAAATTGGCTCATGTGATTATGGAGGCTGATAGGTCTCACTCTGCCTCTTGCAAGCTGGAGACCCAGAAAAGCCAGTTGTATAGGTGAAAGGCTTGAAACCTCGACGGTCAATGGTATAGACTCTAGTCTGGATCTGAAGACCTGATAATCAGGAGTGCCAAGGCCAGGAGAAGATTCATGTTCCAGCCTAACAATCAGGTGGAGAAGCAATTCAAGTTTCCTCCACTTTCTTGTTCAGTCCAGGCCCTTAACCGATTGGATGAGGCCCACCCACAGGGGAAGGACCACCTAATTTACTCTGTCCACTGATTCAAAGGCTAATCATTTCTGAAAACACCCTTGCAGACACAGCCAGAAATAGCCACCAGTCAAGTGGTCTGGTCAAGCTGACACATAAAAGTAATGATCACTCAGGCCCAAAATAGAAATGGGAAGAAGACCATTCCTAGCTTCTCTGTCCTCCCTCACTGTGCAGGAGCAAGACTCATCTGAGTGGAGACTGGAGAGTAGAGGGAGCATGTCTGGCTCACGACCTGAAAGGAGGCTGCCTGTGAGAGCCAGTCTTGAGACCCACATTCTCCACTGGCCCACACTGCGGAGCTCCTGGGCTGCTCTTCCCCATGTGCCAGGGGAAGTCCCAGGAGGGCCACTCAGTTCAAGGAGTGCGGGATGTCCTCAGGACCGACCTGAGGTCTCATCAGTCCAGTCCAAACTTTACCATAAATAGAGCAGAAGTGTTTACCGTCTGTCTTTTATTTCTTCACCATATTTTCCACTGAGGTAAAATATACATAACCTAAAATTTACTTTTTCAGCCATTTTAAGCAGGCGTTTCTGTAGAATTAAGTACTTCCATGCAGTTTTACCCTCCCAAACAAAATTCTGTACCTATTAAACAATAACTCTCGGGGCACCTGGGCGGCTCAGTCAGTTAAGCGTCCCACTTCAGTTCAAGTCATGATCTCACAGTTTGTGAGTTTGAGCCCCACGTCAGACTTTGTGCTGACAGCTCAGAGCCTGGAGCCTGCTTTGGATTCTGTGTCTACCTCTCTCTCTTCCCATGCTCACACTCTGTCTCTCTTTTTCTCTCAAAAATAAACATTAAGAAAAATATTTTTTAATTTAAAAAGAAAAACACTAACTCTTCATTCCCCTCCCCCAACTCCTGACAGCCACTATTCTACTTTCTGTCTCTATGAATTTAGCTGCTTTTAATTCTTTGGGGTATATACCCAGAAGCACGACTGCAGTCCCCACTCTTCTGACTCCTGCATCCATCTCTCAAATGATCTTGACCTCAGAACTGGAGAAAAGTATTATTTATGACTCTGCAAAACTCCAACAGACAGGGCTTCCATGTCCCTTTATTTTTATTTTTTTTAAGTGTTTATTTTTGAGAGAGACAGAGCATGAGGAGGGGAGGAGCAGAGAGAGAAAGGGAGACACAGAATCCAAAGCAGGCTCCAGACTCTGAGCTGTCAGCACAGATCCTGACATGGAGCTCGAACCCACAACCCCCAACACCATGACCTGAGCCGAAGTCCAGTGCTTAACTGACAGTCACCAAGGTGCCCCTCCATGTCCATTTCTGGAAGCTAGGCCCTACCCACAAAATTTCTGGGGATGGCGTAGGCTGAAACCCCACCATATTCCTCCCCGAAGACACATGCCAGGTGGGCAAGCATCCACCTGGAGGAAGGGCCTTTTCTTAAGTCTTCTGTGATACTGTGATTTGTAATAAGAAATATACATTTGGTCTTCATTTTATTCCTTGAACAGAGCTCCTTAGAAGCCTGGGAGTTTCCCAGGTGATGAGAATCATAAAGGTGTCTGTTATTATGTCAGTGAGGTGACTTTTGATCATCACCTGAAGAGTCAACCATGTGATTGGAGGATTGGAACTTCCACACACACCCCCAATCTCCAGGGAAGGGAGGATCGAATCTACTGCCAATGGCTAAGATTTAATCAATCATGCCTATGTAATGATGCCTCCCTAAGAACCCAAAAGGAGTGGTGCCTGGGTGGCTCAATCAGTTAAGCAGCCTACTTCGGCTCAGGACATGATTTCACAGTTTGTGTGTTTGAGTCTTGCGTCAGGCTCTGTGCTGACAGCTCAGAGCCTGGAGCCTGTTTCAGATTCTGTGTCTCCCTCTCTTTCCTCCCCTCCCCCATTCATGCTCTGTTTCTGTCTCAATAATAAATAAACATAAAAAATTAACAAAAAAAGGAACCCAAAAGAACGGGGTTCAGAAAGCTTCATGGCTGGTTGAATAGGTGGAGATTCAGAGAGAATGGCGCACCTGGAGAGGATATGGAAGCTTCCTGTATTTCCCCCATACCTTGCTCTATTCATCTCTTCCAGCTAGCTATTCCTGAGTTATACACTTTTGTAATAAACTGGTACTATAGTAAGTAAAATATTTCTCTGAGTTCTAGCAAACTCTAACAAAATAATCAAACCCAAGGATGGGGAACCTCTCATCTGTAGCCAGTCTGTCAGAAGCTGAGTGACCACCTGGATATGTAATTGACATCTGAAGGGGGGGCCAGGGGTTGGGGCAATCTTGTAGGATTGAGCCTTAACTTGTGGGATCTGATGCTATCTCCAGGTAGATAGCATCGGAATTGAGTTGAATTGTAAGACACTCAGCTGGTGTCAGAGAATTGCTTGGTAGTATAAAACAAAACAAAAAATCCACCAATCAGATTGGTATCAGCATCCCACTCCCAAAGGTGCCCTGGCTGCAGCTCCTCCCGTAGGACTCATGTCCATCCACATTTCTAATGTATGTCTGGGTTCCCATCATATCTGCTTCCAATGATCCCTGCCCTCTTGTTCCAAGGTCTCTTTGAAATAATTCTGTTTCTTCCTGATCCTCTCAGTTTTAGTACCTTCCAAGGCTTTCCATGGTCATTTATGCACAGACAAATAATATACACCTTCTCAGAAAAGATCTTCCCCTCCAACTGACATTACCCAGCCAGCCAGCCAATCTTTCTTTGAGAAAAATGCTAAACTCTTGCAAACCACATGAAAATCCAGTGCTAAAATCACAACAGTAGGGAATACAACACCCTTGCAGTAATTATTATCACTTAACACTCTTTTAAATATCAAAAGTACCATTCTCTTGTGCAGCTGAAAGTTCTTTACAGGTGCCAACACATATGCCTGACATCAAAGGCAGCAAGCATTCTTACTGATCTACATTTTCCAGTAGGGAAGCCAAAAGCTTCTTCTGTAGCTCTGTTCAGCTTAGTGACTTTGCCAGTATTACAAAACACTTCAAAAGAATTACATGCAAAACATGAAGATTAAGAACAAGCAAAAATTGTTTTTCCTGCAGGGATACCAGCAGTGTATTCTTTTTTTACTGTTGCTATAACAAATTCCTATAAACTTAATCACTTGAAGAACACAAATTTGTTGTCTTACAGTTCTGGAGGCCACAAGTCCAACATGAACCTCACCGGGCCCAAATCGAGGTATGTGTTTCTCTCTAGAGGTTCTGGGGAAGAATCTGAGTTGTTGCCTTTCCAGCTTCTGGAGGCACCTCCATGCCTTGGCTAAGGACATCTTTCTCTACCTTCGAAACTAGCAATGTTGCATTTCAGACCATTCTTTCATAACCATGTTCCTTCTCCCATTGATTAAGACCCTGTGATGATATTCGGTGCACCCAGACAATTCAGGAAGATTTCCCGATTTTAAGATCGGGTGAACAGTAATCCTAATTCCATCTACAACCTTCATTTCCTTTTGAGGTGTTCACAGGTTCCTAGAATTTGGAATGGACATCTCTGAGGAACAAGGTAGGTGTGTTGCATAAAAGAGTAAAATAGTCTAGATACAAGCCAGAACGGAGATGCTAGTTTTTATATGGAATCTTTAGCTTCTTAAACATTAGCAGCTTAATCAACTTTAACCCAAAATAAATGCTGTATACATCAGATTCCTCTGCAGGCCACATTCACTTGTGAGCTCTAGTTTATAACCTCTGCTTTGTTCTTATAGGACAGTGATTCCTAATCTTTTTTTAAACCAAAGGCCCTATTTTTTATTTTTCCTACTTAGACCTCAGGTTTAACTGATAAATAAATGCTGTTTATTAAGGATGATTCATTATCCGCAGTTTTATTAAACAAAAACACAGATTAACATCTATCCTCTGTATGAACACCGTTAAGATGATCAATAATATAAGCCAGTGTGAACTGAGCACTTAATAACCACCATGTGTCATGCTAAGAGCTTTCTCTGTATTGACCCACAACAATTCTTTGAGATCAGGACTTTTATTTCTCCCATTTTATCAGTGAGAAAGTCAAAGCTCAAAGAGCTGTGTCCCCAAAATCACACAGACAGTGACTGGGAAAACCATGATTAAAACCTAAGTCTGATTGTAGGAGCTATATTTTTAACCATTATGTTAGTCTGCCAATATATTCCTAACAAAAGAAATAAATTGTATGATTTCATGTGCCTGTGCCTCATAATGATGGGCAACCATGGATGTGAGTTTCTTTGAGGTGTTGAGAATAATATGGTTTTGTGCCTCTCTTGCTTCCTTTGGCAACCCAAGAGGACCCTGGAGAAGTAGGCTTTGAAATAATTCAAGCAATAGAGGAATGACACACAGTTCCCTTCTATCTAAGAAAGTTGCCAAGATAATCTGAGAAATTATCACTTCAAAGCAACAAAAATATGCATAATTAATTGGGCATCAGACACAGGAGACTCCATCCATGCAAAAAAGCCTTAAAAATGAATTATTATTTCCTGAAAGGCTTTCCAAACACTTTGGATTTCACACTTGAACAACCGTTAAAGAAGTCTGACTTTCTGGCAGCTCAGCTACCCCTGCCCCCAGCCTGCAGCAGTTCTGGATGTCTCCTAAAGACCATTGCTTCTGGAGCAGGTGCACCTCATCAATCTTAGAGTTATGCAAGACACAATATGATTGAAAATGTGGTACAATACTGTGTGTCAAACACAAACACAGTCATTCATCACCCTCAGCCTCCCCAGGCTAATGCAGCTTGGTCCAGATGTTACACATTCTGAATTCAGAGCTGTGGAACTAACCTATTTGTTCCTCAGATGTCTCTGAGAATCATGTTCAAGGCTTAGAGCCCAACTGTAAAGCCAATCCTGAAGACAAGTGAGAGGGAAGGAAACAGGAATGGAGAAAGAAAGAAGGAAGGAAGGGAGGGAGGGATGGAGGAAGGGCAGAAGCAAATGTCTTACTCCAGAAATACAATAGAGTTCTAATGTGTCTCATATCTAGGCTTCTTTTTTCAAACGTAGAAGGATTACACATTCTTACCTTCTTTGTAGCTTAGGTAGGATCATGTGACAAGTCTGCGATGAAGTGTTTATTTTATGGTGAGCCCTTCTGTGTTTCATTCCCCTGCTGAGGTAATCATACAGAAATCAGAGACCTTAGATGAGATGCAGGCGCCACAATGTTGACACTTTGTCCTGGAGAGTTATCCAGAAACTCAGTGGACTTCAGCAAGCAAGAAACAAATCTTGGCTTCTTAAGCCACTGAGAAATAGGAGTATTTTATTTAAGCAGCTTCACTTATCTTAACATGACCAGTATAGGAAATTAGAGGCAAAGCTTGCCAGAGCCAACCTACAAGAGAATATTTTTAATTTTATAAAGCAAATTGTGCAATGGGTAGGATGTAATCAGAGTTCCATAAATACTTATTGAAGACTGTGTGAATGGTTCTTCTCAATGACTCATTAGTAATACCTCATCTCTTAAGCAAAACGTGTTTCCCACAACTCTCCACCTCACATAGTCCATCTTCCTTTGCTCTCATGACTATCTTAGAGTTGCTGTGAGGATTAAATGGGATGATACACGTAAGCCAACAAATATTAGTACGTCGTGAGCACTCCATAAATGTTAGCTATTGGTGTTGTTGCTGTTGGTAGTGTTTTGTTATTCCTTCCAAACTCAATCCTCACTTATGATTTTAACTAGATCCATTTCTCTTCCTTAACCAAAATCCTGTCCCTGCTCTTGTCTCCATCCAAATTCTGCCCTACTTTCAACAGCCAGTTCAAGTCATTAGTTCAAATGTAACTACTCCATGCACCTCGATCAATCCAATTTAAATAACTAATGCATGGAGTTAATACCACTTAATTCAATCAATTATTTTATTAAATTTTGTATGTGTAAGGTGGGCAGCAATTCTGTCCTCTGTCAAACTTTTTCTGTCTGTAATCTGATATATATACCACTTTTCTTTTAGCAAACAAATTCTTTCTCTTGGATTCCAAACCCTTGGATAGGTGGGTTTCAATAGCTCGATCCCTGGTCACAGATGTGGAGTTGGATCCATCTTGCACCAATGATAGTTCCTTAATCTGACTGAGCATAGTGATTGGTGGGAGAACTAGATCACATGACTCATGCCTGGCCAATCAAAATTTTTACCTATATTTTCTTAAATTGAAGTTAGGAGGCTTTTCTTCTTAGGCTTCACTGTGAAAATTTGAACTTGGAAGCTACTAATTGTTTCTTACTCTCCTCCTAAGAAAGCTGAATGCAGTAAGTACAATGAAGCTGACATTCAGAAACAAGTCAAACCCAAAGAAAGAAGGTCCCTGGCTCAGTTGTCCCAAGCCTTACCTCTTTCTTTTCATCTACCCAAGAAAATAACTTTTCCTTTTTACCTAAACTAGTTCCAGTAGAATTTCTGTCACTCACAATCAATAATCCTTTCTAATCCAAAAGGCAAGACTCTTGGGGAAAACTTAATTCACAAACTTAGCAAACTTGTCTGAACACCTACTATGTGTAGTTATATTTTCCATTATCTTTAGGATAATTTCAAACACAGAATAAATAAGAAGAAATGGATGCAAAAACTACTCATAATATTTATCACTTAGAGGGGCTACTGAGATATTCATATTTTCCTTTGGAAACTAGATCTTGAAACCAAAACCTGCTAAGCAAAGTGAAAAGCCTAAATATAGACATGTGGCCTACAGTGTTCCCACAAAACTAGCCTGCCAGTTTAAGTAACCCCCACCTCCCAATCACACCCCACATATACAGATTTAAACATCTTTTGCAACAGAATGTTCATCTCATATGTTCACCATGAGGATGGAGTCTTTTCACCAAGCACACTTGGGAATGCAGGATAAACTAAGGGTGATATTTTAAATATTTAACAACTAGACCTACATGGGTGTGGAGCAATCAGAACAGAGGCTGGCTATCAATTGCTCCACATTACAACATATGCCTTGGGGCAGAGTGGGTAAAACAAAACAAAACAAAAAACAGCAACTAGGATTCTGGATTCTAGAGATAGATCAGGATTGGGGATTGAGACAATTCCAATAGGTTAACAATGATAGACCAGCAAAGAGTCTACTAGCTGTGCTTTAATACATTCATCACTCATTCAGCTCTCAATTGTGAGCAGGGACAGATTATCAGAAGCCTTCTTACTGCTGTATTTTCATTGATTTCTGACCACTACTACTGCAAGTTAACCCATTGCATCATTGGATGTGCTAATTCCTTCCATCAGAGTATAGCCAAAGCCCTCTGCCTTAGGTACTTCCTGTCTCCTTCAGGTCACCATTCACAAGTATTCCGAACACAATTAAAGACCATGCATATTATACTTTCTGTATTTCAAAGAATCAGAGTCCAACAATCCAAAAAGTGCTTTAAACCAATAAATCTTTACTCAGACCCTTGAGTAAATGGCAAAGAAGAACAGTGCACAGCAAAAGATTTGAACTGTCCTCTGAGTAGAGTTTTTTTACAGTCTCTTTCTCTCCTCATGCCACCTTTCTCCCTCGCCCAGCAGCAGACTCCAGAAAAGCCCCCTCTCTGACAGTGACTCCTGAAAACTCTCTTCTCCAGCGCTACACATTTCCCAACTCTCTCTGCTAAGATTTAGCCCAAAGAGCTATTATTTGCTTTGCCCAGAGTTTGTCAACCTTCAAGAGATTTAGAAACCTTTCCCTCTCTACCACCTCTCCCTTCACATTGCTCTTCTGTTCCTACCGCACCACACCATAAACCTCCAAGCAAGTGGTAGTCATGGCTGAAAGGCTGCTTCTTCCCACCGGGAGGACCAGGGGCTTCCTACCACCCAACTCACTCACAGTCCACAGCAGGGAGTTCATGAAGCCCTTGCCTTTTATGATAGAAATTTTAGAGGAGACTCTCTGATGAATGGAATGTTCCACTGCTTGTGTACATCTCCAGTTTAGTTTGCATTGTTTTTCTACTGTTTCCCATCCCCAGTCCTTGGAAGTGCCTTGCTTTTGACCCCTGAGGCAACCTTAGACAGCCCGGCCAGGAGGCCTCCTCTTCACAACCCTGGCTAGGAACAGCCATGTGGCCTTTACCTAAGATTACTCCCTGCTGAGTTGGGAGGATATCCTCAAGGCACCAGACTAATTTGCTGCTTCTTTTTTCTTCTCATCTGAGCTCTGGAAGAACAGAGGACCTCAGAACAGCATGCCATGTCTTACTCGGTTTAAGGAGTTCTGACCTAAGAATTGGAAACAATGAGTTCTGGCCTCATACCCACCAGTCACAAGATGGGTGACTCTGAATCCATTAGTTCTTTTCTCAGGGCCTCAGTTTGAGGGTGTTGAACTAGATGGAGGGTTTCTCAACAGGAGGAGAGAAGTTTAAGCATATGGCATTTTTTTTCATTTTTATTTACTGAGATTGATAATATGATTGCACATGGATTTAAAAAAAGTCCAGTGCTAAAAAAGTTTGAAAAACACTGACCTAAATAGTATCTCCAAGGTCCTTCCAACTCTAATAGTCCAATCCTCTATGATTTTTCTCCACTGACCTCCCTTTATAGAGGAAGTGTGCAATGAGCAATTTTTTATTTCTCAGATCAATCAGAGAATGGCAAGCAGTTACAATTGAACTTCCTTAAGCACTCTAATTGGATGATGTCTTAGGGAAAAAAATCATTACCCTAGAGCGTGGGTTAAATAATAGATGCCATTTCCTCTCCAGCAGTGCTCCTCGCTGCCCAACAGCTCAAGGGGTGGCTGTTATTGAGTGGCCTTGATCCTCTTTCCAACAGAACCACTAGCACCACCCAGAGGACCAATGACTTCCAATATGGCCACAAAACAATAATTGAAGAATAAAATCATTCTCACTGGAGAATAAATTTCTGTAGGCAACCAGTACATCAGGAAGAGGCAGTGACTAAAGGAGGAAGCTGGGAGATGTGGAAGGGGACATGGTTCCTACCAACTGATACTAAAGGAGAGTTAAATACCTCTTCCCTCTGTCCCTTCACCTACCACTGAAATTCACATTCTCTGCTCCTTTTGCTTTCTTCAACTGAGCCACACTGTCTCCCACCACCAGCTCAGATATCAGGAACTGCTTAAGTTTCTCTGGTAATAAAATCATGAAAGCAAAAATAGATAATCATCTTGGAGCTTCAAAAATAAAACAACTTTTAAGATACCTTTGCTCATCTTTTAAACTATGTTTATAAAGAGTTTGATGTAATATGGATTACTTTACACTATATACAAAAATTGAGTCAAAAAATGGATCAAAAAGCTAAATAAAAAAGCTAAAACTATAAAATTCTTAGAAGAAAACAAATTTGGGCAAAATTTTCATGGCATTTGATTTGGCAATGATTTATTAGATATGACACCAACAGCATAGAAAACAAATGTAAAAACAGACAAATAGGACTTCAAGAAAATTAAAAAACTTTATGCATCAAAGAACACTATTAACACTATTAACACTATTAACACTATTAAAGAGCAATCCATGGAATGGAAGAAAACATTTACAAATTATAAATCTGATAAGGAATTAATATCCAGAATATATAAAGAGCTCCCACAACTCAACAAAAACAAAACTTTTTAATGGGAAAAGAACTTAACATTTCTCCAAATATGATATATGAATGACCAATAAACACATGAAAGATGTTCAGCACTACTAACCATTAGGGAAACTCAAATTAAAGAGAATTGAAATACCAACTTTATTCACAATAACCAAAAGGTGAAGCAATACAAATATCTATTAATAGATAAATGGGTAAACAAAATGTGAGATTAGATGGCGATGATGATGATGATGGGAGATAGATAGATGATAGATACATAGATAGATGTCATGGAGGCTTATTCCTTAAAAAGAAATAAAGTTCTTATAAATGCTACAACATGAATGAACCCTGAGAATACCATACTAAATAAAATAAGCCAGACACAAAAGGAGAAATATTTCCTGATTCCACTTATGTGAGGTACATAGAGAAGTTGAAATTATAGAGATAAAAAGCAGAATAGCGGTTCCCTGGGGCTGAGGGGATGGGGCATTGGGAATTAGTGCTTAATGGGTACAGAGCTTCCATTTGGGATGATGGCTAGCTCCAGTTCTGGAGCTCCACAGTAGTGATGTTTACACTACAATGTGAATGTACTTAATGCCAAATCAAATAGTGTATTTTAAAATGGTTAAAATAGTAAATTTTATGTTACGTGTATTTTACCTCAACAAAAAGATAAAAAGCTACAGAAATAATACGGGAGAGAGTTTCCATAGGTGGAGGCAATGCAGCGTGGGGTGTCTGAGCTCAGCCTGAGTGAGGAGGACGTCCACACAGGGATAGGGTGGGGGGTCGTGCAGCAGCGTGACACACGTGTGTGAGCTCTTGTAGGACAAGGAAGGCATCTGTACTGGGGAAGGTGCGGCTACAGCAATGATTAGTTACACACCCAGTGTGTGGATCAAATAAGTAAATATATTAAGGACAATCAGTTTTTTCATTGTCACAGAAGGAACTTATGAATATTAAAAGGCAGAAAACAAGAATAAGTTCTGTGTTGTTGGATTAGAGCTAAAGGCATCAATGTAAACTCATGGTTTATATAGTAGGTAAAGTAGATGATAGATAGATGATAAATAGATAGATGGTAGATGGTGATAGATAGATACATAGATAGATACATAGATAGAAGATAGATGATAGATAGATAGATAGATAGATAGATAGATAGATAGATAGATAGAAGATGGTAGATAGATTATAGATACATAGATGTAAATATGAATATACAAGAAACAGTATGTGCATACATATATCCTCTCGCTGTATCCACTTAGAGTGTATGGAAACAGCAATATCCCAATATCAATTCAGTGTCCAGCTCTAGGTTTCTAAACATCATTTTCCAGTAAAAGGAATCAGGCGTCCTTGAAGAAGTGGCTGATACCAGGATTGGAGGAAGAAAGTAGAAGATGCATCTGGAACACCTTGTTTTCCCAAAAAGTAAGGAAATGGTCCAATAATGATGGGGGAAATGTCAGAGGACACAGGAGCCAGCTTAAAGGGATGCCATTGGCCAAATCAGGGAAAATGTGAGCATAAAAATAATAGTAATGTAATAGATTATGCTCATTAAATAAAATAAGAAACCATGAGGCCATCTGATAAAAATAAATAGAACTAGAGAGTGTAGTTTGGTGAGGAATGAAATATTTATATAGTTCATAGTCCCTCCTCTTCAAATGCTTGTCAATTATAAGAAGAAAAGGAGTGATGTCATTGCAAGGAAGGTTTGCAGATGCTGTATTAATCAAGTGGTCAAAGTGAGCATCATTAGCTATGCGATAAATTGCAACTGTGTGCCACTTCTGAGGATGCAATGCAACATAACTTTTGTGATATTTTCACCAAACAACTAAAAGTTGAATCTAACCATATGAAAATATCAGCAAGTCCCAAACTGAGCAACATCATGTGAAATAAGTGCTCTTCAGTCTTCAAACCTTTAAAGATAATGAGAGTCAAGAAAAAACTGAAGAGCTATTCCAGACTGACAACTTAATGTCAAGGCATAATTTTGAATGATCTAGATCCATTTGTATTGGCAGAACCTGAGTGGTATGTGAGGATTAATATACATTAATATTAATTTCTTGCCTCTAGCTATTGTACTGTAGCTATATGAGAAAATGTCCTTATTTGTAGGAAGTAAACACTAAAGTATTTGGAGGTGATGGAGCCTCGGTGGCAATTTTCTCTCACATGGTTTAGGGAGGAGTTTTATTTTACTCTTCTTGTAACATTTCTTAAGTTTGAGACTTTTCAATATTAAACATTGTTTTTAAAAATAATATAGGAGGAGTAGCTGGGTGGTTAAGTGTCTGACTTCAGCTCAGGTCATGATCTCCCGGCTTCTGAGTTTGAGCCCCACATTGGGCTCCAGGCTATCAGCAGGACAGAGCTTGCTTCAGATCCTCTGTCTCCCTTTCTCTGCCCCTCCCCTTCTCTCTCTCTCTGTCTCTCACTCTCTCTCTCTCTCTCTGTCTCAAAAATAAACATTAAAAAATAAATAAAATAAAAAATAAAAATAGGATTGAATAACTCATGATACATTCAATGTAAAATGCAGGATATAAAACTGCATACTTGAAGAGTTAAGCTATTTTCAAAAATATATATGCATAGAAAAAAATCTCGAAATGAAAGAAGTACATCCAAATTACAGTCGTTGATTAATTTATTTAGCATGATGGTTTTCTTTATATTTTATTTTTCTTTCTTTTTCTTTTTTTGAAATTTTATTTTATTTTATTTTTTTTACTTTATAAAGTTTCATATTTTTTAACATATGCAATTATTTTCCATCATTTACAATAAGTAGTTACAATGACACTCCAAACAGAAAAGCAAAGTAAAAAATCAAAACACCAACTTCTGTTTCATGTAATTAGACTTATACAGAAATTAGAAGGTTAAGTAAGAACTAGTTAATCACCTAA
>NC_043700.1:181605599-181669860 GCF_006229205.1 Suricata suricatta | reverse complement strand
CAGCAATGCTATTGCTGGGTCATAAGGGAGTTCTATGGATAGTTTTTTGAGGAACCTCCACACTGTTTTCCAGAGCGGCTGCACCAGTTTACATTGCCACCAACAGTGTAAGAGGGTACCCATCTCTCCACACCCTCTCCAACAACACAGTTTTAAAGTCAGTGCTGGGATCCATTCTTCTCCCTGCCATGAGAGAGCACTTTGACTTTTTCCTTTACTTCCTGGGTGCTGAGTTTTGCCAACATGCCTGGTTAGATGCACTTTACTGCCTAAAAATGTGCTTTGGTGAGGCAGAAGAGCTAGAGCTAGGTGCGGCCTGCTCCCACTTTGTCCAAGCCTCTGCAGCAAGACCCTCCACCCACTCCTACACCACGCATGATGCTCATGGCTGCCGTTGTCCTGCCGCAGTCACCTATGGGAGGAAGGTTCTCCATCTTGTGCACTGGGCCCCAGGCCACCCTCATTTTCCTCTCCTGGATCCAGCTCACTTTAAGTCATAGACTTATTTTTGCAGGCTCAACACTTTATATACTTTATCTCTTACACAGTTCTAGGAGGTGGATATTGTTAAACTCATTTTACAGATAGGAAGTTAAGACTCAGAGAGGTAAAGTCATTCAACTCACACAGACCAAAGGTGTCAAAGTCAAGACCCCAACCCAGGCCAATGACTTTGAGCCCACTGTTCTCTGGGGCCACATGGTCTTCTCTTTCAAACGTGAGCCAGGTACATCTCCCTCTCGAGAAATTGGAAAGTGCATCTCTAGATTTCTTTTAAGCTGTTCTGCTGAACCCTTCAGTAATTGTCTTCTCAAATATCTGAGTATCAGCCATCAGGAATATGTAATCTTTATTAAATTAGCAAACGGCCAACTGAATAAAAGCTACATTAAAGTGGTTCATAATGGACCTCTGCTTTCCCTAATGAAGTTCATCTGTCCCTTCCTGAAGAAAGCTTGTGTCACGGTAAGAGATGGTCAGATTCACTTGCATTTTTCCCAGGAAGGACAACTTAATACAATAAAATCTCAGACCTGTCAGAGAGCTTGTCTAAGAGCTACTTCCTGGAAGGATTTTTTAAAGTTCTATTTACATTAAAACAACATCCACCCCATCTCTCAAGGCTACTTCCTGTTGTAGCTAGCCAAGAGCAAGAGACACATTCCAACAGGAAGAAATCAGAATGAATTTGGCTGACAGTAAATCTTCCACCTTTACACTTTCCCTCAGGGGAGAAAAAAATGCAGCTGCTTTTTCAATTCCACTATTGCCAAGCTGAATATGTGCACTGTCATCTTAGCCTCATGCATATTAACTACGAATCCAGGAAGAGACATCTTAGATCTCGGATTCCCACCACCTTCCTGGCATAAACTTAAACCCTTTTATATTGAGTATCATTATTTGGAGGCTAGATATGTCTCATACATCAGAAAACTAAAATCTGCATGATCACAGACACTTCTCACTCCTCCTCCTCATTCAAATTCCTAACTTCACGGCAGTTCTTACTCCTTAGACTTGAGTAAAAATAAATATTATTCTATCAACTCTACTTCCATCTTTGGCCCTTTAATAAGGTCAGGACTGGTCTGTGTGTGGCCAGAAGTCACCCATCAGTGGTCCCACTCACAGGAATCAGGCTGAATCATGCACAGGACCTCAACATGTACTAGCTCTCTCTTGCCTTCAATTTCTGGCAGTGTGACACCTGCCTGAAGTAAGACTTTCCACCTCCTCACAATTTTAATTCCCTAATTCCTGCCTACACTACAAATTTCAACTCAAGACTCACCTACTCCAAGGAGCCTTTTCAAAGCCTTCCTCTAGCTCCCGACCGAGTAAAGTGTGCCCCTAAACACTTGTGCTTCCCTCCCTGATGGCGCCATGAGGATGTCATGGGCGCAGTGTCTTGAATGGCTGCTCTGGGTTCCACAAATAGAAATTTCTTTCTATCATGTTCTCTTCTTGTAAAAGTGGCCTTGGGCAACTGAAACCATGGCTCTTTGGGAGATTAATTAAGTGGGGGTAACAAGTCACAGGAAGGAAGTGAATCCTTCATGCGGATCTAGAAGGACATTTATCGAGCTTTTGCTGCATGCCAGCAATTGTGCTGGTCCTTAATATAGTATCTTATTAAATCTTCAAACAACACTAGGAAGTAGGTGTAATTATGGCCTTCAAACATGGGGAACCCAAGGGTCACCAAGGTTAGGAACCAAGCTGCCCTGCTGTCAATGGCAGAGGTGGTGAAAGGTCACATTCACACTCACTCCCTGCATTTGACTTTTTCTACATTTTCATTAGTCTGAAGAGTTCCGACTTTGCAGTCCTCACAAAGACACTTGCACAGGCTTCCCTATACACACAGAATGTGTTTGTCATATTATTTAAGATATTCAATTCTGCTAGAGAAAATCAGAAGCACAAACAAGAAGAATAAATGAAACTAAGTATAGAAGCAAATAGCTTGGGAGAGACACCGGCAGAATTCATTAGATGTGTTGAGTATATATAAATAAGTTATCTATGTGTGCAAACATGTTAGCATCGATAAAGTAAGTAGAGCATGTGTGTGCTGAACATAGAAAGAGATGAAAGGCCAAGAGACATCAAATATTCTTGACTCTCTAAATATACATGAGGCACCTTTGGTTCCAAATAGTCATAATCCATTCTTTATACATGAGGCACTCAACATTTATGAGGTCTTAAAGCAGCCACCCATTGGCAACTCCCATTCTGGCCCCTGTGAGTCCTCTGTGAAATGAAATCCATTGCTGCTCATCAGGGTAATTGGTGACTACAATTCTGGACCAGGCATAATTGCCATGGCATCTCCAATAAAGCAAATACACTGTGTTGGCTCCAGGCACATTTTATTCATCAAGCTCCTTCTTCAACTCCAATTCTGCTCTTCATAAACTGTGCAATCGGCAAGGAAATATGATGTAGCAGAGAGATGGAACATAGGAGCTCTGTGTAAGCTGGGATCCAAGCATTGGGCAGTCTACCGCCCCTGAATGTACCCTTTCCTAAGTGCATCAACTACCCACCCTCTTCCTCTTGCTTAGCCCTACATGCTTTAAATTTCTACACTAAACCACATGATTTAAGCGTCTTCACTTGGTTCTTGAGCCTTTCTGTTACAAGGGCTTTGTGATAGCCTCCCTTAGAGTTAGCATTGTATCAAGCTGATTTCCCATGGGGCCCCTTTGGGCGGTTCTTTTCTCCTCAAAGCCTTGACACCATGGGATAAGAAAGCAAGCAATGGGTCTGGAGTCAGGCTCCTGGATTTCAGCACTGCCTCAGCTACTATCCATCACTTTAAGCTTTCATTCCCGCCAGATCTGTCAAGCGAGAATGGCAATCCCTCACACAGGGCTGTTAAGACTCAGTGACGGCATTTTTGTAAATATTTGTAAAATATTGTAAAAATATTTTGCTAAATGATGTAACCTGTATGACTTTTTCTGTGATATTCAGATTAAATGTGCTTCTTATTTATATCTCAGCATTGATGGGAATCCTAATCCCATCCTCCGAGTGGCAAACTTACCCTCACTTTAGACATATGAGGGTCACAGGGCTTTAGCAGAAAAGCTGGGGAGGTCCCCTAGGTCCTCCCCCTGGCAGAGGGCCCTGAGATGCTCACTACTCAAGCCAACAAGTGTGATGGAGGTGGACCCCTCTACTGCCTACAGCATTCACTCCCTCAGTACCAGTCTCACATCCTGGACCTTTGCCAAGCCCAGGTCAAGGCTGTGTTTGGGGTGTCCAGTACCCAGGGGTTCATGTAGTCCCCCTATTAGAGGTCCTGCCACCTGTGTGCTGTTTGGGGGACAAGTCATAAAACCCCACCGCGCCATCCCCAGATCCAACTCTCATCAGTTCTCATTTCCCCTTCAACACCTTGAACACCACCCTCCCTTTGGCAGCCCAGCTCTGCCATCTGTTGTCAAAGTCAAGGTATCTCCTCTGGGACCACACAGAGCTGTGGAGTAGGAGAGTCACAGGGCAGCACAAGGACCAAGAGCAGAGGAAGTGCTCCTATCTTGCCTCTGCCACCGATGGCCTTATGCAAGTTATTATTTAGCCCCTCTGGGCCCTGACATCAGTAAAGTGGGTATAGTAATAGAACTCCTCTCATAGCGTTGCTATGAGAATTGGACAGATTTTTTAAAAATGCTTGGAATCAGGAAAGGGAGTATGAACAGGCAGAGCACAGAGGATTTCAAAAGTTCCTTCATGGCCTTTTTCTCACCAACACTCCCCCTGCCCAGATAACACTATTCTGATTTTATCAGCATCCATTAGTTTTGCCACTTCTTGAATTTGATGCATCATTTCTAAACCAGGTGATTCTGTCCTGCGATACGGGACTTCTCAGAGGCCAGATTTCCTGCCATCACATGTGGCCCCACTGGATATGCCCAGGGACTCAGCGTGGGAGAGTGGAGTAGGGGGTAACCCAGCATGCCCCCCGCTCCAGACCCCAGCCCGGCCCAGCCCAGCGCGGCACAGGGACAGAAGCCGCAGCAGAGCGGAGCTGCTGTGGCCAGGAAGAGATGACAGCTCTGTAATCAATAATTGATGCAGAGAACACGACTCCCAGGGCGGCGGGGCGGCGGCCGTGTGGACGGTCCCGGCGCCCCGCTTCTGGCCTTCCAGCCTCGGGCGGTGACCCGAGCAGGGCTGCTCGTGATTTTAACACATTGCACGTACGGTTTGTTCCCTCTCGCAAATAAATTAATTATGGAGACTTTAAAGGATTTTCAGAGGGAATCTCATTACTAGCTGCACATTTTGCCCTCCCAATCAATAGTCTTTTCATTTTTACATAGCAAGTGGGAGAGCGGAGGAGTTTTTAAAAAAGAACTTCTTCCATTTTTCATTTCATCGTCTCCAGCCTTGGCATTTAATGAGTGCTCTGAAACATGCTCACACTCCCAATCCCCACTCCGTGACCCGGGGCAAATTAATTAACCTCTCCGAGTCTCGCCTTTAAAATACCATTGCTTTTCCCATCACCTTGAAAGTCTGTCAGTCTTGTTTTCCATGAGAAACTCTTATTCACCCTACAAAACCCTACTGCACTCATAATGGGCAAGAGTTTGGCATAGTGATAAAAAAAAAAAAAAAAAAAAGACCAGGCTTTAGAGTCGATAGTCCGAAACTCAAATGCTGCTCCAGTACTTGCTAGCTAGAGAGACGGTGGGCAAGGGACTTAAGCCACAGTCTCCTCATTGGTAAAATGGCATCAATATCCATAACTCCTAGGTGGCTATATGGAACAGTGAAATGTAAAGCCACCTAGGATTGGGCTGGGCCATAATATGTACACAATACCTGTTGGCTATTATTATTATTATTATTATTATTATTATTATGCATTTATTTATTCCATAGCCCAGGTTTGAAAGCTTGCCCTGATAATACAAATTCTCCGTTCCTTTTTCTGTAAAATCATAGTACCTATTTCATGAGATTATTACAAAGATTAAATTGGTTGATAGTTATAAAAAGCCTATCCAAAAAAAGCCCAGCACATAAATGTTTAATACACATTAGCTATTTATGTGTGTTTCACATATATTATCTCATTAATCCCTCAATAACTCTGCAAGGTAGGTGTTCTCATTCCCACTTTGCAGATGAGGAAACATGCTCAATTAGCATAGTTATAAATAAAATATGGTTTTGTACTGATAGTGAACACAAGAGCCAGAATCAAACCCAGGTTTATCTAAATTCAAAGCCCTGAACTAAAAACAAACCAATAACACACGTGAAATAACAATCTTCTTGAGCATCAAGCACAGAACAGTGATCCATGAGAAATGGGAAATAAATACCATTTGGGGAGAGTTTCCAGGCTGCAGAGCAGGAAGGGGAAAGATGGGAGAGGCCTGGCAGTATCTCTGAGTTTGACTGATGAATTTGGGAGTCCAGGGAAGCCAAGTGAGCCAGAGTTTTCAGGACAGAGTACCAGAATGGAGAGAGCCTTGTACACACAAAGGGGGAGACAGAGAGGAGAGAAAGTCATAAAGACAGAGACAGAGAGCTGTGAAGATCTGCACAAACTCCCCATGAAATCTTCAGCTGAATCCTGAGGCGGGGCTATGTGCAGGGGAATGCTCTAAAAGATCAGAGGCATCAACACTAGAGCCCAAAAGTGGCCAGGGGTAGCTCATTTCCACCACTTTGCAATTGACAGGGCATCAGCTAGAGTAGTCAGAAGGGTGACTGCCTCAGTGTGAAGACCTAATGCCTCCTCTAGTCATGCTTAACATGGCCAAAAGTCATCTTTGAAAGGATCAAACTGCATCACCGAGCAAAGATCAAGAATTGTTATAGGAATACAGAAATATTCAGCACCTAAAAAAGGTAAAATTCCAAATATCTGGCATTGAATCAAAAAGTATCAGGCATGAATGGATTGTAGACCTAAACGCAAAATGCCAAACTATACAATTCCTAGAAGGTAACATAGGAGAAAACCCACATGACCTTGAGTATGATTATGCCTTTTTAGATATAACACAAAAGTCACAATCCATGAAAAATAATTAATAAACTGGACTTCATTAAAACTAAAAATTTCTGGTCTGTTAAAGACAATATCAAGAGAATTAGAAGACAAGCTGTAGACAGGGAGAAAATACTTACAAAAGATACATCTGATAAAATACTATTATCCCAAATATGCAAAGAACTCATAAAATTCAACAATAAGGAAACAAACAACCCAATTAAAAAATGGGCCAAAGACTTTGACACTTCACCAAATAAGATATATAGCTAGCAAGTACACATATGAAAGGATATGCTACGTCTTACGTCAAAAGGGAGATGCAAGTTAAAACCATGAGACACCACGACACACCTATTAGAATGGTCAAAAGCCAGAAGACTGACAATGCAAAATCCTAGTGAGGATGTAGAGCAGCGGAACTGTCACACATTGCTGGTGGGAATGCAAAATGGTGCAACTGCTTTGGAAGACAGTTTGGTAGGTCCTCACAAAACTAAACATGCTCTTGCCTACTGATCCAGCATTCATACTCCATGATATTCACCCAAATGTGTTGAAAACATGTCTACATAAAAACCTACACACAAATCTTTATAGTAACTTTATTCGTAATTGCCAAAACTTGGAAGTAACCAAGATATCCTTCAGCAGGTGAGTGGATAAACTGTGGTATATCCAAACAATGGAATATTATTCAGAACTTAAAAGAAATAAGCTATTAAGCCATGAAAACATAAATGCATATTATTAAGCATAAGAAGACAGTCTGAGGAGGCTATATACAGTATGGTTCCAATTATATGACATTCAGGGAAATGCAAAACTCTGGAAACAATAAAAAGATAGTGATTACTGGGGGCTGAAGGGAGATAAATAGGCAGAGCAGAGGATTTTCAGGATGGTGAAAATACTCTGTATGATATTATAATGATGGATATATGTCATTATACATTTGTCCAAACCCACAGAATATAAAACATAAGGAGTGAACCCTAAGGTAAACTATAGGCTTTTGGGTGATTATGATATGTTAATGTAGGTTCATCCTTGGTTTAAAAAAAAGTGGGGGATGGTTAAACATCCAACTCTTGATTTCAGCTCAGGTCATGATCTCATGGTTTGTGAGATTGAGCCCCATGTCAGACTCTATGCTGACAGCACAGAGCCTGCTGAGGATGCTCTTTCTCCCTCTCTCTCCCCCTCCCTTACTCTTGTGCTCCCTCTCCACCCTCTCAAAATAAATAAATAACCTTTTTTAAAAAGTACTATTTTGGTGAGTGATGTTGGTAATAGGGAAGTGATGCATGTGTGGAAGCAAGGAGAAACTCTGTACTTTCCTCTCAATTCTGCTGTAAACCTAAAGCTGTTCTAAAAGCAAAGTCCTTAAGGAAAAAAAAATAGCAGAGATGCAAAGAAGCAGGAATAAATAACCCATTATAAGGAGGAAAATCAATTAATAGGGACAGGCTCAGAAATGACACTGATGATAGAATTAACAAATAAGGACATTAAAATCTTAAAAACAGCCAGAGGAAAAAAGTCACATTACATACAAAAGAACAAAGATAATAATCAGAGCACACTTCTCATTGGAAACAGTGTAATCGAGAAGACACTGGAGCAATATCACAAAAGTATCAAGAGAAAAAAGTAGAATTCTATACCCAGCAAAAATATATTTCAAAATTGAAGGTGAAATAAAGTCTTTTAACTTTGGCCTCATTGCCTACCAATTGGTAAATGTCCATTTCAGTTTTCTGAATGACTTTTATGTTGTTACTACATCCTCAGACCCCAGGTTAAGAACCCACTGGTCCCCTAAAGGTATATACACTTCAGACTCAGAAAGGTGAGAGGCAAGTTTATCACACTGATCCCAGTGAGAGACTCCCAACATGATCTGAAGGCCTAAGACTTTGGCTTGAACTCCACACAGACCCTTCCATGGATAGCAGTATGTGTAGAGAGGAAGTATACTGTTAAGCAGAAAATTCTTGACTGTGAAAATACGTTAATATGCTATATGTATAGGATGTACATGTTAGAGGATCTGTTTTCAATACAAATCTGTTAAATAATTATTATTAATTATTAGTAGCTATAATTTACTAAACTTATACTGTCATATTTTATGAGTCTAACATGGCAATACTGCAAACACAATCATGTTATGTACCTTTTAATATATGCAACACTAAAAAAGAATAAAAACACTGCCAGTTAAACAATACAATGCTTGCTTATCATTCATAATTCTATTTGAAAGGGGTTTTTAGATTCATCCCAACATGGACTTTTATCTTATGTCATTCTTGTACATATACAGAAAGGAATATATATACAAAGTACATTACCTCAAGTATTACCCAAGGTACATATGCTCAGTGTTCAATCTTCTAATTCCCTTTTGACTCAGTGATATGGATTTTTTTTTCTTTCCCATGGAACACCATTCTCTATGCTATCAAATGCATTGATGATACAGCGTTGTTTTTTTGTGGGGTTTTTGTAAAGGTTATTTTTATTTATTTTTTTTTGAAAGAGGGGGTAGGGGTAAAGAGAGAGGGAGAAAGAGAATCTTAATCAGTCTCTGCATTGTCAGCATGGAGCCCAACATGGGTCTTGATCCCAAGACCTGGGAATCATGACCTGAGCTGAAATCAAGAGTTGGATGCCCAACTGACTGAGCTGCCCAGGTGCCCCCAGAAAGATCATTACACATAGATTAGTATATTATTATACACAGATTGATAGATCATATCTGGATTGGTATAATGTTATATCTAGATTGGTGCTAACCAAAATCCTCGTGCTCAGAAAAAGTGATTGAATAAATCAGTAAGTGAATGAATGGGTGTTGTTTTCACAAAGCGCACTTCTGGGTAAGAGGCAGCACATCACCCTTACACCTATTAGACAAACACTCTGGCTACCCCCTGCCATGCACATCACCAGGTGAGTTCTTGAACCATGAGCTCTAAGGAGAACTCAGAAATCATTCTGTCACTCACATAAAATCCAATTCAGAGTTTAAGATATTGTTTATAGAAGTTCAGCTCTGAGTTCACTTAACCTTGAATGAATATCTTTTTTTCATATAGCTTATTGTCAAGTTGATTTCCATATAACACCCAGTGTTCTTCATAGGTCTAGCAGGAAAACAAGAGAGACCTAATGGAGAACCAGGGGGAACGGAGGAGGGAGAGAGAGTTGGGGAGAGAGGGATGCAGAACTTGAGAGACTGTTGAATGCTGAGAATGGGCTGAGGGTTGGGGGGAGGTGGGAGGGGGGAAGACAGGTGGTGGTGATGGTGGAGGGCACTTGAGGGGAAGAGCACTGGGTGTTGTATGGAAGACAATTTGACAATAAAATATTATGGAAAAATAAAAATAAAAAAAATTTAAAAAAAATAACACCCAGTGCTCTTCCCCACAAGTGCCTCCCTCCATGACCATCACCTCCCTTCCCCTTTCCCCCTCCTCCTTCAGCCCTCAGTTCATTTTCAGTATTCAAGAGTGAATAAATATTTTAAACATTATTTTCTATCATTCCTCAGAAGATTTCTTTTAAGTGGTATCAGAGGAATAACTTTCAATTAATACTGAACAAGTCGAATGGAATTGCTTAAGATCAATACCCATTCTTTCTCTTCCTTCATAATTAATGGAGTGACTACTCTGCTTTGGCAACTACAGCCTTCTATGGCAGGGGGTGGGGGGAGCCCCAGGGGTGGGAATGGAAGAAGCAAGTGGAACCTCCTGCTTGTATATTAAGTATTTTAATCTCTTCTCGTCTTTCCTGAGGTTGTGTTTGAAAGCTTCTGCCTCTGCTCCAATTTTTACCCATGTTGCTGAGAACAATGATTAAAGTATTATGAAGTTGCTTTGCAGTGAATTGAGACATGCACTTGTTGCAGCTTTTAGAAATGTTCAAAGGAGAGACCTCTTGGCTCCTGTCAGGGACCTAAAGGAAACTGTTCCCTTTGGCACTTCCCTGAGAATCAGGCAAACAGAGGGCCATGCGAATGGGATGTTATGACTTAAAAGAGTGGAGGGAATGGGAAATGAACTTCAGTACTGGAGCCTCAGAAGTGCAGCTGGAAAGCCTGAGTCCTGATCTGGTACTTGGGTACAGAGTCTTCCCCCTTCATCCACAGGCGAGATGTTCCAAGACCCCAGGGGATGCCTGAAACTCAGATGGGATCAAACTCCATATATACTATGTTTTTTCCTGTACATATAGGCTGGTGACAAAGTTTAATTTATAAATTAATCACAATATGAGATTAATAATAACTAATGATAAAATAGAACAATTTTAGCAATATACTGTACCAAAAGTTATGTGAATGTAGCTCCTCTCAAAATATCATACCATGGAAAGAGGAAGGGGAGGAAAAGAGTTAGGGAGAGGGAAGGAGGCAAATCATAAGAGACTCTTGAATACTGAGAACAAACTGAGGGCTGAAGAGGGAGGGGGGAAGGGGTGATGGTCATGTAGGGGGACACTTGTGGGGAAGAGTACTGGGTGTTATATAGAAACCAACTTGACAATAAACTATAAATTTAAAAAATATCATATTGTACTGTACTCACCGACCTTCTTTTTTTTTAATGTTTTTATTTATTTTGGGGAGACAGAGAGAGAAAGAGCACAAGTGGGGGAAGAACAGAAAGAGAGGAGACACAGAATCCAAAGCAGCCTCTAGCCTCTCAGCTGTCAGCACAAAGCACAAAAGTGGTGTGAGGGAGGGGGCAAGCTCGAACTCACAAACTATGAGATCATGACCTGAGCTGAAGTCAGACACTTAACTGATTGAGCCACCCAGGTGCCCCTATTTTTTTTAATGTTTATTATTTTTGAGAGAGAGAGAGAGAGAAAGCATGAGTGGGGGAGGGAGGAGAGAGACAAGACACAGAATCTGAATCAGGCTCCAAGTTCTGAGCTGTCAGCATAGAGACCAATGTGGAGTCAAACCCATGAACCATGAGATCATGACCTGAGCAGAAGTCAGATGCTTGGCCCACTGAGCCACCCAGGCACCCCTCTCCCACCGTCTTCTTGTGTTAATGTGCAAAAACAAAATGCCCACAGGATGAGATGAAATGAGGTGAATGACGAGGTAGGCGTGTGACGTAGTGTTAAATTACTATTGACCTTCTGGCAAGATGCCAGAGGAGGATCAGGCCCTTCAGGACTGCCCTTGACCATGGAAAACAGAAATCAGGGAAAGTAAAACCTCGGATGGGGTGAGGGGTGGGGACACTACATAGGCAGTGAGATGGGCCTGAGCATCCATTACCTCTTCTTTATTCCCTTTGGAGAGTCCCTCATTTCTCACACTCAGCTAGAGGATTTCTCTTTGGGCTGATCACTCCATCCCTAGAATGACCATATAATTTATCCTTCACACTGGCATTTTTTAGAGTAAGAGGGTTTTTTTTAAATTACAATTAGATAATTTGGAAATATGTATTTACTGACCAACAAGTTGAAAAAATAATAATTTTTAATAGTTTATTGTCAAATTGGTTTCCATATAACACCCAGTGCTTCTCCCCACAAGTGCCCCGCACCATGACCATCACCCTCTCCCTCCCTCCCCCTTCCCCTTCAGTCCATGGTTCGTTTTCAGTATTCAATAGTCTCCCTTGATCTGTGTCCCTCACTCTCCCCAGCTCTCTTTCCCCCTTCCTCTCCCCATGGTCCCCTGCCAGGTCTCTCTTGTTAGATCTATGAGTGCAAACATATGGTATCTATTCTTCTCTGCCTGACTTATTTTGCTTAGCATGACACCCTTGAGGTCCATCCACTTTGCTACAAATGGCCATATTTCATTCTTCCTCATTGCCATGTAGTACTCCATTGTATAAGGGGGCTCTCATGGGCACATGGCTGGCTCAGTCGGTTAAGTGGCCAACTTCGGTTCAGGTCATGATCTCACAACTTGAAGGCTAGTGAGTTTGAGCCCCGCATCAGGCTCTGTGCTGAAAGAGATAGCCTGCTTCGGATTCTGTGTCTCCCCCCCTCTCTGTCTGTCTCAAAAATAAACATTTAAAAAGGGTTGGAGGGGGGGCTCCCAGTCAGTAGAGCATGTGACTATTAATCTCAGGGTCCTGAATTCAAGCCCTAGATTGGGTGTGGAGCCTACTTAAAACAAAAAAATTAATAATAATAATAATAATAATAATAATAATCAACAAGTTGGTTTTGTTAAATTGGTGGCCACCTATAAAGTAGCCCTATTCAAAAATTTTTTCAAAAGCAAATTTTTCTTTAAAAAATTATTCATGACCATGAATGGAAGAAAAATTTCTTCATATTGATTTTGTGAACACTAAAAATAACAAGCAGAATAGTTATTCTTCATACATCAAATACTTCAATCAATTTCTTAACCACATATGCCTCTAGTACAATGTCAAGGATATTTTCTAAAGAATTAATGGTTTTCTCATTTTAATGTTCTCATAAAGTTGCACTGTTTTTCCAAATTGCATTTTATGTATAATAAATTTGAAATTGTTGAAAGCTTTGATCAACTCTTCTATAGATTCAAACATTTCTAATATCTGACTACCAGTAGGCAGCTAAAAACAGCAAGCAGGGTTTGTTTTTTTTTAATGTTTTTTATTTATTTTTTTTGAGACACAGAGAAAGACAATGTAAGCAGGGGAGGGTCAGAGAGAGAGGGAGATACAGAATCTGAAGCAGGCTCCAGGCTCTGAGCTGTCAGCATAGAGCCTGACGTGGGGCTAGAACCCACGATCTGTGAGATCATGACCTGAGCCCAAGCCAGATGCTTAACCAACTAAGCCACCCAGGCGCCCCAAGCAAGGTTTTTTAAATCCAACATTAGCTTAATTACAAGAAATGTTTTAGTTCAGTTACTCAGTGTTTCTATAAAAATTTTTATAAAATTTGACAGGAAAAGCTCTATTTTAGTTAGTCAAATATCACAACTTATTTGGATGGAATTATGAATTACATGTGCAATACAAGCATTTCCAAATAAAATTTAGCACCACACCCTTCACAGTTTAGTAAAAATTTTGTTTTACCTTGACATCATATTGCACCTAAAATTGTACTTTGTATTATTATGTTAAGACAAGTAATTTCATCTTCAGTGTTAAATTTTTTAACTTAATATTAAAGCAATATTCATAATAATAATAATATTATTATAATGTTGCACCTTCAATAGAATGAATTTCCAGATTTATTCATTTCTAGAAATTTGGTGCAAAATACAAACCATTATAGAAACTAACTAATTTTCTAGTTGAAGTATCTTAGACACGAATATAAAGCTAGCACCGTTTAACTGTTTAAAAAGTTCTTCCTAATGGAGTCAAAACATTAACAGTTATTTATTATGTTCCTTTTTATATTTCACAAGAAAACTTGGCATAGAAAATGAGCAAAGTTAATTTAGATGAGCACTCAATCTGAATGAAGAGTTATGCTTCACAGAATGAAACTAAAAACACCTACTTTTACCAGTCACATCAATTCATCATTATTAGCCACAATCTTCCTAGAACAACTACCAACATTTGAAGTAGATTCTGATACTCCAGTAGATTTGTGCCTTGTGGTTTTCATGTGGTCAGTGATAACATTTTGCACCCCCTAGCAGATGACAAATATCAACAAATATCTTGTACGAGTTAATCTTCATCATCAACTCTTTTTTTTTCATCATCTACTCTTTTGAGAAATGGAAACCCATTCCCTAATTTTGCATTAAATATTCCCTTTTTTTAGCTCATTGCTGTTAGAATAACATAATATCATCACAAAACAGGAAAGTATTACCTAACAATCAATAAATAGTTGCAGATTTCACCATATGTTCAAGATAAAACCACTGTAGCCAGAGCATGCAGATTACTCTGTGCCAAACACACATTTACCTCCACATACTTAACCAATGCCTTACCTATAGATTCCCACATCTCCTTGTGATTCCACCAGCTGGATGCCTGGCACAGGCCATAGCACTTCTGTGTGGTACCTAGGTGACCAGCAGGGACAGCACCCCAATACCACCCAAGCCATAGAAGCTCCTCTCCAGGAATCTATATTGCTGTCCTTTTTTTTTTTAATACCTTATTGTCAAATTGGTTTCCATATAACACTCAGTGCTCTTCCCCACAAGTGCCCTCCTCCATGACCGTCATTGTTGTCCTTAAAGGGGAGATGTTAGTTATTTCATGTCATTAAAGAGACAGGACATGACTGGGTGACATTTAGGCTTAACCAGGGTCTAAAGTCAAATCTTTTCACTATGTATGCTTCTCTCACTTGGCTACAGGTGTCCAGGGTAAAAATTGGAGTACAAAGTGCTAGTCTACAAAGTCCATTTCTGTTTGTTTTAATTTGCTATTAGTAATATGTTATTAAAAATGAAGAAGCCCAGGCAAGTGCTAAGCCAGCTAGGAAACACAACAGGCACAAACTTTGACTATTTCATACAATTCAGAACATATGGTTACCACAACAGTGGTCACATGTCCTAGTCTGGACTATCAGAGCACAGCATCTTCCTGGCAACACTGAATGGTTCAAAATTGAATCCAGGACCCTTGTTGAACCAATGAGAATCAACTCCAGAGCTTTTGCTGGAATTTTAAGAAAAGACCTTTTTCTTTTCCACTAAGGATGCTAAGTCAGACCTGTTGGTGTTCATCTTGTCACCACATAGGAAGAACTTGAGAATGAAGCCAACATGGAGAGAGGCAGAGCCAACTGATTCCAGATGACATCAGTTGAGCACCAGGATCTAGCTGGCGATGCCTCCAATGGATAAGACTTGGTACCTGCTTTCATGTTCTTAGAAAAACAAGTCAAACCAAAAAGCCCTTCACAATTTGAGTAAGTTGATGATTTGGCACCAAAGGTCATCAGTTATTTTATTATAAAATACTAACAGAGATAAGGTGTTTAGCAGCATGAGAGATCCCAAGAGATGGCAGCAATCAGTAAAGGCTGCATGGAAAAGGTAAAACCTGAGTCAGACTTTGAAAAGTAAGAAACCAGACAAGGGAAGAGGAGAGAGAACAGCGTGAGCAAGGTTCAAGGCAAGAATGAAAATGGTACTTGAAGCTACCGACTAGTCACACGGTGTCTTTCATAGAGCAGTTATAATTCAATGCCCATTTCAAAAGCTTTAATAGTTCAAAGGGCCAAAGAGATAATCAGTTCATCAGCAAATATCAAATATTTATCTAGCACCTGTTAAGCCCAAGCAACTATCCTGGATGCTGTGCAGAAAAGCAAAGCAGAATGAGACAATATCCTTAGGTTTCAAGGCATTTAAAGGATTCTCAGTAAGATCCGTAGATGTGAAAAAATTCATACAAGATCACATAATGCCTTTGCACATCCAAACATGAACAGGGCATATCTATAAGGAGGGTGGCTTACCCATTCTGCCCACTTGGAATCTTGAGTACAAATGATAGGTCAACCCAGTTCCCATCTTCTTCCTTAACCATCTGACATGACTCTTCTATGGTGTATACATTTTGAAGAACAATGGAGTAGTTGAGTAAAATTAAACTCGACTATGAAATGATAATTACACACAGCTTACTATATAGGGGTTTTTTTTCAGCTTATAGATGAACAGCCAAATGAGCATAATAAAATATTTAACTATGATACAATTCTGGTTTTAACTACAATTCTCATTAAGGAGGTGTCCCTGTCCTGATCCAACTGTTTGTGTTTCTTGTTCAACATTTTTCAAGGACACTCCTTAATCCCCGTGTTAACTCATATGTAAGGCTACATTGGAAGGATGGCCACCATGTTCCACATTTCACTGCCTACTTGAGGGGAGTTTTCTGCCTCCCTATCTGCCCTCACAGGCTTTATCATCTATGTTTATTCTTACCCCTAGCTTGATACCACATAGATTCATACAGCAGTAAAACCTAAGGAAGCCCATATTTGTCCAGTTATACTCCGCAAAATTTCCTGAGGCAGCAGCCTCTTTCTCCCAGATGTGATATCAAGAAGTTGATCAATAATGGGGTTTGGTTTAAACGAAAAACAACAGGAATTTCTAAACTGTTCTCAAAAGCCTTCCACCATTTTGGAGGGAAAAAAACAAATCTATCATTACTTACTGTGTTATTCTATCAAATGTTCTCCATCATCCACAAATGTCAAGAGTTTGTTTTCTAGCAACTTACTATCCACTTATTGAGGTGATATTGGCACTTCCAACAATAAGTGCCACTTAAATGATACAAACAATAAATGTCATGGAAATCTACTTAAAAGAATCTTGTCTCCAGGAAAGCCTTCTTTTTTTTTATGTTTTTTTTGTTTGTTTATTTTAGGAGAGAGAGAGAGAGAGCAAGTGAGCAGGGCGGTGAGAGGAGCAGAGAGAGAGAAAGGATCCTGAGCAGGCTCCATGCCGTCAGCACAAAACCCACTGTGGGACTCCATCCCACCAATTGTGAGATTATAACATGAGCCAAAATCAAAAGTCAGATGCCTAACCGACTGATCCACCCAGGTGCCCCTCCAGAATAGTCTTCTATTTATTTACTCATTTATCCACCCAGGGAATATTTATTGATAATCTACTACATGCCAGACACCAAGTTAGGCATGATAATGAGCAAGATTGACATGATTTCTACCATCATGGAGCTGGTAGTTTCGTTGGAAACACATACAAGAAACACACAAATAGAGAGGTCATTACAAAGTGTGAGAAGTGCTATGCATAAAAGGTGCAAAGTGCTATGCAAGAGAACAACCAGCATGGATGGGAGGTGTAGGATTTAATTTAGATTTAGAGGGAAGGGAGGATTTGATTGGGCTGTAGGCAATAATCAAGATTTATTGGGATCAAAGGAACCTGAACAAGAAAAATAGGTTACCTGAATACTGGGGCCTTGCAACAGGGCCACAAATAACCGAAGATGATTATGATGACTTCTAGGCCTCACCAGGTAGTGACCCTCAGCAGGTCACAAAGCTTTGGTGCCATGGACAGAGCCCCTTGCAGAACCTAGCAGCTCATCCAACTGTCTGACACAGGTTTGCTATTCATCTCCTGCTCAGATTCACTCCACCAGCAGAGGATTCTGAACTGTGATGGTGGTAAATCTCATTAGGTGTTTTAGTAACAGCCTTTGGCTAAACATAGTCTCATCCAGGGTCCTTGTCAACTAGCACAATTGTGGGTAATAATAATGGAAGTCTTACAACACAAAGAAATGTAAAGACATTCCATGCTCATCTGTTAGAAGAACAAATATTGTTAAAATGTCTATACTACCCAAAGCAATCAGCACATTTCATGCAATCCCTATGAAAATACCAACAGCATTTTTCACAATTCCAAAATTTGTATGGAATCACAAAAGACTCCAAATATCCACAGTAAATTTGAAAAAGAAAAACAAAATTGGAGGTATCACAATTCCAGTCTTTAAGTTATATTTCAAAGCTGTGGTAATCAAAACTGTATGGTCCTGGCACAAAAATAGACACATAGATCAATGAAATAGGATAGAAAGGCCAGAAATAAACCCACAGTTATATGATCAATAAATCTTCAACAAAGGAGAAAAAATACACAATGGGAAAAAGACAGTCTCTTCAACAAATGGTGTTGGAAAAACTGGGCAGCTACATGCTAAACGATGAAACTGGACCACTTCTTACACTATATACAAAAATAAACTCAAAATTGATTAAAGACCTAATTGTGAGTCCTAAAACCAAAAAATCCTAGAAGATAGCACAGGCAGTAGTTTCTCTGACACTGGCCATAGCAACATTTTTCTAGATATGTCTCTTGAGGCAAGGAAAATAAAAGCAAAAATAAACTATTGTGAATACATCAAAAATAAAATGCTCTGTACAGCAAAAGAAACAGTCAACAAAAACATAAGACAACCTATGGAATGGGAGAAGTTACTTGCAAATCACATATCTGATAAAGAATTTAATTAGTATCCAAAATATCCCAAAAACAAATAATACAAGTTTAAAATGGGAAGGAAACATCACAAACAGACATTTCTCCAAAGAAGACACATAGATGACCAATAGACACATGAAAAGATGCTCAACATCCCTCATCATCGGGGAATGCAAATCAAAACCATAATGAGATATCACCTCACACCTGGCAGAATGGCTAAAATCAAAAATGCAAGAAACAACAAATGTTGGCAAGATGTGGAGAAAAAGGAACCCTTGTGCATTGTTGGTGGGAATGCAAACTGGTGCTGCCACTGTGGAAAACAGTATGGAGTTTCCTCAAAAAAGGTACAAATAGAACTACCCTATGATTCAGTAATTACACTACTAGGTATTTACCCAACAGTACAAAAACACTAATTCAAAGGGATATATGTACCCCGTGTTTATTGGAGCATTATTTACAATAGCCATATTATGGGAGCAGCCCAAGTCTCTAGCAATAGATGAATCAATAAAGATGTGAGATATATTTATAATGGTATACATACTCAACCATAAAAATAATGAAATATTGTCATTTTCAGCAACATGGATGGAGCTAGAGAGTATAATGCTAAGTGAAATAAGTCATCAGAGAAAAGGCAACTACCATATGATTTCACTCATATGTGGAATTTAAGAAAAAAAATTAGCAAAGAAAAAAAAGAGAGAGAAAAGCCAAGAAACAGACTCTTAATGACAAGGAATAAACTAATGGTTAACAGAAGGGAAGTGGGTAGGGGTTGGGCTAAATAATTGATGGGGATTAAAGAGTATGGTTATTGTGATGATCACTGAGTAATGCATAGAATTTTGGATCACTATATTGTACACTTGAAACTAACATAACACTATTAACTATACTGGGATTAAAAATTTAATAAAGAGAAATAAAAAATAAGGGAAGTCTTAAAGAGAGCCTAAGTTGGTCAGCCACTGAGTAATGACCCCAGTGTTCTTTCAACTATTGTTGAGCCTGGGAGAAAGAACTGCTCTAGTCTGGCATTTTCTTAGCCCAGGACCTGCAAAAGGTGAAAGATTGAGGAGGAAATGAGCATCTAGACTATAATTCTAAAATATTCTCTCTGTAGTCCTACTCTTATTAAGCCCTACTCTTATTAAATACTCTTATTAAAATTTCTCTGTCTTTATTATGCCTTTATTTATCATAAATCTCCAGGAAAGGACCATAGTATGCAATATCTTCTTCCTTTCTATGGCTACTGTGAAAGATTGTGCAAGTGTTTTTCATTCATCAAGCTCCCCTAGCTGATGGGAGAATATCTCTTTGCTGATGAAGTAAAGTGCAGCCATATTGCTTGGCTTGGCCAATGAAATGAGGGTGGAAGTGATACATATCACTTCCTGTAGTCCTGTCTGGACAGAAAACAACCAGCTCATGGCTTCTCTTGTGCCTTCCCTCTACCATGATGAGCATCAATATTCCAGAAACAGACTGTAAAACTCACATTTTTTAAAACTACTAGTATATGGGAATCCCATCCTGGGTCCTGGAGTGAAGATATCATAAAGCAAGCTTTTAATCATTCTATATGGACATGTGATATGAGCAAGAAGTAATAAGCCCTTATGTTCTATGTTCCTGAAGATCTGTAGTCATTTGTTATCACAGCATAACTAGCCCAGTGGTTCTCAAAGTGTGGTCTTCAACTCCTGAGGATCCTCAAAGCCTTTCAGAACATCCAGGAAGTCAAAATTACCTTCATAATGACACTAAGGTATTGTTTGCCTTTTCATCGTGCTGACATTTGCCCATTTACCAGTGGGTAAAACTGCTGGCCCTTATTACAATTCAAAGCAGTAACATGAAACTGTATTAGAAGTCATTATATTCTTCCCCCCAGGCACTGGTAGTTTTTAAAAAATACAAGTTTCACTTCATCACTTAATGGAAGAGAAACAAAGGACTAATTTCATTACATCTGAGCCTTGAACACACATCTTCTTAATATTCTTTGTGGAAAATAGGCACAAAACTCTTTTGCAGCATCCCTAAATACTATGGTTAGTCTTGAGGAAAAGCATTTGTAATTGTTTGACTTACAAGCTGAATTTGCCACTTTTCCTAAAAAAAAAATTTTTTTAATAGGAAAGGATGACTGATAGACAAATAATGGTTGTTTAGACTATGTTATTTGGCAAGCGTTTTATTGCCAATGATAAACTTCAGGTTTTAACTGAATATTAGAATTTTGTTAAACTTGTATCTACCACTATGAGCTCAAAAGATTCTAATACTCAGAGATATTTTTCTGGTAAGATCAGTGGTGATATTAATGAATGTGGTTTTCTTATATTGCATAGTTAAATATGTCACCATTTGGAAGAGCTATATAACTCAATGAGCCAGTATTACAAAGTCATGCATGGGAAAAAGACTCCCAAGTACAAAATAGATAAATGGATTTTAATTTCAGATTCCACGTCGCAACTAACCTCTTGAAAACTACCATTTGTTGAGTTCTGGTGTGGGAGGCATCAAGGAATCATCTGAAGAAGCTGCTTAAATCCTCCTCCCTTTCCAAGTATACACCGGTGCAAAGCCAGATTTTCTTCATAAATTTCAAGCTAAACAATAAATCACAACAGATTGCAGAAGCAGATAGGACAATCCAGCTGTCTTCATTAAGGCAGACATGAAAGACACTTGCAGAAATGTAAAACAATACTATTACTCTCACTATACTTTCTGTTTCAAAAGATATATTTTTTCAATATGATTTATTATGTAATGGGTTTATCACTTTAATAAATAAACGTGTTTAAGTTGTTCAGTTTTATTTCTAACATGGTAAATATCAGTACATATAACCGACACAAACAGAAGCTCTTTGGGGTCTTTGATATTTTTAAAAACATAAAGGGGACCTGAAAATAAGTGTTTGGGAACCATTGAGGTACTGTCACGACCATGAACACAGAAGCCACATGGAAACTGGAACAGGGATAAAGCTCTAACTGTAAATAATCTGTCAACGTAACAATGAAATACCTGTAAAGATGTAAAGAGAATTCTAAACAATGCCATAGAGCCAAGGAAGAGTTTCCAGGGAAGGACAAAATCTGGAAGAGAGGGCCCTACTCCCTCCCCAAGGCTGGAACTCAGAGGAAAAGCCTGGCTGCAGCCCACTGGGTGGCCAAGAAGTTGGTTGAGCTAGAGTTGCTGCAGTCTGCAGGTAAGCAGGAAATACCTGTCCTGAGCCCAGAGGGATGGGCAATGAAGTTGTCCAGGCAGCACAAAACAGCGCCCACACCAGAGGGACTGTGTGAGGTGATCACCAGGTTGGGCTGTGACGGTGAGCTTGCTGAGAAGCTGCGCGCTCTGGGCAGGCAGCTGGAGCTGAGTGCTTTTGACAAAGGTTGCTTTTAGAAGCAAGAAGGAACACAGAAGTCTGGAACCTGAAGAGTATTTCCTTCCTCCTGCAATGTCTCTCCAGCGCCCTCTACTGACAAATTCCAAAACCATTTTCTCTAGGAAGAAGCATCTCTCAACGCTCCATGACGGAGCTAGTACTGAAGGGTGAATTTGGAGCTGAGAGGTCATAAATTGGTAGCTAGCACACTGACCGAACACATACAACATAAACCTTTTCTAAAAAAATATTGCTTCTATTTAAATTCCAAAAATGATGTTATGGGAACCACAGGTTAAGAAAAACTGATCTTTTCTGTGACGGAAGATTTGTTCTGAGTCTCCAACCCACCTCTTATGTATTCATGGATGTCGAATTCCAAAGCCCACATGTCAACAAGCACATCAGGAAAACACACTGTGTTTAGGAAGGGTACCAAGGGCCAAGAACTAGGTATAAATATGTTTAAGTAAAATTCTGTAACAAGATTTTTTTTAGAGCAGGATGCAAGAAAGATTTGATGAATCATTAATAAGGGCAATTTAGCAAAATATATCAACAAGTTCTTGCATTTGGCGACAATATTATGACTGTTTTCCCATTAGCTCAGATCCCTGGCTGCATGGGCTTTGAAAATGTCCAAATTACACATCTCCTGAACTAGAGTTTCCACAGCATACAAATAAAATCCTAAAGGGTGGATACACAACACTGGCTGATTTTCACATCTCACATAAAACCATCAAGGTCTCTCTCATCCTTCAGGGAAAAGCTCAAACATACAGTCCCAGACCCCCCAAATCAGAGTGAATCTCTCTGAACCCTGGCTTTTGTTGTTGCTGTCTATGCCTCCACCGAAACACTTCCACAGGCTAACTTGGTTTGTAGTGAGTTATGTCTGCATCTTTCCCTCCCACTAGACTGGGAGTTCCTTGAGGGGAGAGAGTCTGTCTCATCGTCTTTGCAACCCGGAGCCAAATACATGGCTGATGTGGTAAGCCCCGTATCCCTAATGGTGACCGAAATTTGTTCACTGTGAGTGAAGGGAGAACGGAGGCTGAAGTCTCCAGATTGCCAGCCCCAGCGTGCAAAGGAGCTCGGCCCCAGACAGGCACTTAGCTGCTTTCTGCTCAGTACAATCTTAGAGGATTTCAAAAACAACTAGCCTTCAGGGGGATTCTTTTGAGATAGAGTACGGCATTCATTTGAGAATTCCAGGATGCAGAAACTTGACAGGCTAATCCAAAACCCAGAAAAAAAAACAACTAAGTATTACTTTATACAGTAATTCTGTTGCAGCTTATATTGATTCATTGCTTCCCTTCTCACCTCCCACCTCAAGACTGGATCCTCCATAATGTCAGACAGGAGGATTTGTCTGGCAGAATCTTAAGATATTTTGTTGGTAGCATGGAATGCTCTCCATTGCAAACCTTCCTAAAGAGGCTCTATTGATCAGAGTAACTAGATTATGAAGCAATAACAAAGAGTCCTTGAATTTCAGTGCCATAATGCCATAGTAGTTTACTTCTCACTTTTGCAAAGTCCGCTGTGGGTCTAAGCAACTCTCCGGGGCAGCTGTGACCAGTGCGGTGACTCGGTGATGCAGGTGAGTCTCGCTTGGCTTCTCTGGTATCTCAAGACAGCGACAAAGAGACAGTGTGGAGACCTTGTGCCTGCATGTCCTAGGCTTTGGTTCAGAAGTGACACATATTGGATTAGCCGCCCCCCAATAAGCAAGGGGGCTGGGAAATGTAGTCCTCTATGGACTCAGGAAAGAGAGGAAAATCAGACATTGGTGAGCTTTAGTGATCTCTACTTCCAAGAGGCTTTCCTAAGGACCTTATAAGTTAGAAATAGGCAAGTGTCCTTCCCATCAAGCCCATTCCCCTTGTAAAGCAGTACTGCAAACTTCTAATTGCATCTGACAGAGGGAAGGCAGATGAGAACAGGCAGCTCACCTCTTCCACTCCTGCCTTCGGTCCTAAGAAGACTAACCAGGGAAGACTAAGCAAGGAAAGGTCTCAGCATCCCCTGAAGCAGAATCCTCACCTGCACAGAGTGGAAGGAGAAAATACATAGTCCCTACTTTCCCATCCACAATCTTATTTGCCTGAGGGCATGTTTATGTTATAAAGCTATTCTGCCGGGGTTAGCTAGGAAAGAAACAAAACAATTAGGCAAATAATTGGCCATTCCAGAACATCCAGCCTTGAAGAGTTCCTTACAAGAAAAGGAAGAAAGAGAATAGAGTTTGAAAGGTTTTAACCTTCTTTCCAACTTCAATAACTAATTTTAATACTACACCCCATTTTGATTAGTAATATCATACCTCAACACCTCCAACAAATATTCATTGGGCATTAAGTCATTAAGCATGACTTTCATCCTGAAGTCTTCTGCTCCACCTTACAGACCTGACTGCAGAAAATGGGGACCCCTGTATTTTTTTAACAGCTGTGATCTTCCAAGTTTCAAGCTATATGAACTTTACAAAGAAATTGTTTTATCCTTTTCATGACCTTTTGAAGTCATCATGATGGCTCCCATTTAGAGTCAAATAAACTGAGGTTCAGAGTTAAGTACAATGTTCAAGGTCACGGCTAGTAATAAGGGGAAAGTGGGGATCTCCATCCACATCTGTCTGGACCATGATGAGAAAGTCCTACATATTCACTCAAAATCAATTAGAACTTAGAAGTTATTGACTTAGAGCCTTTCTTAGACCTTGTACTGCCTGAAAAGTATAATCAAGAGATCATTCATTCATGGAAACAACTATAGCTCTATTTGAGTAAGTTGAAATTTGAAAGAATGCTAATCATCTTTTTTGTGTACTATTCATTATGCCTTGATGATCTTTCTAATGCATCAATTTCTCTTTCTCTCTAATAAATCAATAAACAGAATACAGTTCTATAACGTGGTCCACAGATGCACTCCTAACCCAGGATTAAAAAAGAAAATGCTCATTCATCACAGTGCCCATAAGCAGTTTATAAAGATCAGCTGTTACCTTGTCTGATAAAGCTGGAGAACACTGGATCCTCATCTCATATAATGAGTGAAGAAAAAACTGAAAAAATCTAAAACGTTAATTTTTTTATGGAAGTGTAAATATCATAAACCTCACAGAACCAAGATAGAGATAGAGATCACTATATATGTCCAAAGTGACCAATCTTTAGCTTCAAACAGGTACCCATGAGGCTTAACATGACCAAGTGCGTGTTTAATAATGGAAGAGCATAAACCAAAACAATTTTAAAATATCCTGACATGTTGGAAATGTACGGGCAAAACTGCAACTAAAAGGAAAGATGTAAATAGAGGTGTTATAACATTTTTTAGCTCTTTGAGAACACTCTTGCTTATACTAGATGAGCCTGCTTAGACTTTCTTACATTTGATTTTATACCCATTTTCAGCAGCGATTATAAACAAAATTAGAAAAATGCCAATATATATTTTTTTACACAATGAATCTACTTTATTCACTGTCGCTTCAGCATCTAAAGCACACAGTAAGCTCTCAGGAGGTATTTTATGAACAAATAAATGACATGATCTACATAGGAGAATGTAATTTGGCAATGAGGAAAACAATATTTCAAAAGCCAGAGCTGAACTCTTGTTAGAACTCTCTCAATATCCCTCTCTTGGACAATACATTGATGAGACTTTTACTTCAGGCAAGATGGAAGACCAGGTACTCTAGACACCTGTCTAATGAAGAACCACTAAAATACTAAATGAAACGTTGGACGCACCTGGCTGGCTCAGTCAGAAAAGTATATAACTCTTGGCTTTTGGAAAGGAAAAACAAAGGAGAGGAACTATATTTTCAAGAGGCACCAGGAAAAAACAGATTATTCAATTGAATCAGATTCTGCAGAGATCTACTGAGCGGTTCCTATGTGTAGGGTGCAGGGTAAGGCCTGGGTAAACACACATATCCATCCACACATACACACCAGACAACATCTGCGTGCGCATACTGCATTCCAGGGCTCTTAACCAGTACTTCTGAAAACCTATCCCATTGTCCAATAAATTTCCCTTGTGAAATATAGCCTACATCCCGGAAAGCTCATGAGAGTGCCACTTGATCAGTTTGTTCAAGGGGAACACAACTACCTAACTGCTACCTAGAAGAAATAGGAGATTATCAAAATTCACTGTAACCTTGACTGTTCTCTGATGTCTTCAGCCAGCTGTCTTTGTTATTTTTCTGACCTGTACATTCTTGTCATTGGAAGGGTTAGTCTATTACCAGCTAGCTTCTCCCCCATCCTTAAGCATAAGTTCATATATACTATTGAATTCTCATAGCACCCTGTGAGGTGGCATTATTACCCTAATTTTCAAGTTTAGGATACTGAGTTTCACAGATCCATACTTTGTTCCAAAACACCTGCTGGGAAGTAGTAGAACTAAGGTTTCAACTCCAGGATTGATTCCAGAGCTCACACACTTAACCACGATACTACTAACATGACACTATGTTGTTTTTCTAATAAGACACGCCTGTGTGTAAGAAGCTTACAATATTTATGACAAAATATTATATGTAAGTTTTGGTACCAGTCTCTTTTATATATTGCTGATGTATTATATGTAGATGAATTATATAACATATTATCTCATTTAACCATTACAATATATTATCTCATTTAAGCACTGTGCCAACTCTATGAGGTAGAAATTTGTCTCCATATATTACAGACCTTAATTTTTAGACCCGTAACTGGGGGGGGAGGGTAGCTGATAGTAAAAGAAGAGAATACCATTATCCACAGATCATTTGCAAACACAGAATGACATCTAGCCAGATGCTCTCAACCCCTGTGAAAAAAGAAAAAGATCTCTTGGGGCACCTGGGTGGCTCAGACGGTTAAGTGTCTGACTTCGGCTCAGGTCATGATCTCACAGTTCGTGGGTTCGAGCCCCATGTCAGGCTCTGTGCTGCCAGCTAGCTCAGAGCCTGGAGCCTGCTTCGGATTCTGTGTCTCCTTCTCTCTCTGCCCCTCCCCCACTTGTGGCTTTGTCTGTCTCTCAAAAATCAATGTAAAAAACAAATATTTAAAAAACAAAGATTCCTTGATCAGGTTGCCCCCCCCCATTCATTATCATTGTCTAAGATGCATGTGAACTATGTCTTGAAACCCTCTTCTTGCTGGTCCAAGTGAAGTTATTCTATAATCTAAGAAGGGAGGCATTCGGAGAAAGGAAACCAGCAGGTTGCTGAGGGTCAGTTATGTGTATGCAGGAAGCTACCTAGAAGTATGAAGACATTTAAAAATTGTTTTAATGTTTATTCATTTTTGAGAGACAGAGCATGAGTGGGGGAGGGGCAGAGAGAGAGAGGGAGACACAACCTGAAGCAGGCTCCAGGCTCTGAGCTGTCAGCACAGAGCCTGACACAGCGCTCGAACTCACAAACTATGAGATCGTGACCTGAGCCACCCAAGTGCCCCATAAGTAGACCTCTTAATATAGTCCATCATTTATCCTCATGATGAACCTGGGAGGTGCATGTCAGTGCTCCCATTTTACAGATGAGGAAACTGAGACTCACAGGGGTGAAGAAGTGTCTAAGATCACGTGGACCGGCATTTGGACTCTGCCCATCCACTCTACAACTTCCCATTCTTCTAAAGTCTGCGAGCCTCACAGGCAGGAAGGCCTTGTATTACCAGCGCACTACACATGGCGGGCACACGGGAGGACCCGGCCAGCCATCCGTACGTAAATCTCAGACGCCCCATGCTGCCATTATGTCGCCTCCCTAAGAGCTGCATTTACATGAACCTCCTCCTTGTGTTTCCTCCCTGTCCTAAGACAACATTTAATTAGTTTGTCCTCTTGATAAGTACACGTTCTCTCAAACTCCAAGTTCTCTCATATTTTATCCTTCTGCCCCAGGGGACAGGCACTTACACGCCTGCTCAGACGGGCAGTTTAGGGAGGTTGTGAACAGGAAGAGAGAAGAGCTTGTCCATTGAACTGTCAAGTGGGAACACACGTTATATTTGGAATTGACTGCACAGGAAAATGTCTAGCCTGCTTACAAAGCATTGGTAGAAGCTCAAAGAAAACCAGATACAACATAATCCTCTTCTTGCGCTAAATGGCACCCTCATTTGCATCCTTACCATATTAATTTCCTTTGTTTCAACCTTAACTAAAGTCAGGGAAGTGTCATTCCCACATGTTAGACGGCCCTCAAATGACAAAATGCTTTCATTCCATCTGCTCATAAAAGTCCATTTGACACTAACACTAAGCTGTTATTTTTCAAATAACAATGGCAACATTTAATTAGAATTTAACCTAGCTGCTTGCTTTTACTTAACAATGTACAGTACAGGGGAGGTTCCCTGCAGAAAGGAAAGATTGGCATCCAGTGTAAATGCTGCATTTTAAAAGGAGCTTTATACTAGTGGTGTCTAATTATGTGTAACACTCTGCCATTAATTGCTACTATTTCAAGTGCTTTAAAGGGTCAGGGGTGTTTAGTCCTTCCTATTACCATGGCAGGTTAGGTCAAGTCTTTGCTGTGCTATCACAATTGCTCTATAAAGATTACTTCTGGAGCTGCTGATGCACAGGGGCACATGTACCCCAATGTTCATAGCGGTACCTTCAACAATAGCCAAAGCATGGAAAGAGCCTAAATGTCCATCACCTGATGAATGGATCAAGATAATGTGGTTTATCTATACAATGGAATACTACATGGCAATGAGAAAGAATGAAATCTGGCCATTCATAGCAAAGTGGATGGATCTTGAGAGTGCCATGTTAAGCAAAATAAGTCAGGCGGAGAAGGACAGATACCATATGTTTGCACTCATAGGTCTAACAGGAGAAACCTAACAGAGGACCATGGGGAGGGGATGGGGGAAAAAAGAGTTAGGGAGGCGAGTGAGGCAAATCATGAGAGATTCTTGAATACTGAAAACAAACTGAGAGCTGAAGGGGGAGGGGGCAAGGGGAAAGGGGGTGATGGACATGGAGGAGGGCACTTGTGGGGAAGAGCACTGGGTGTTATGTGGAAACCAATTTGACGATAAACTATAAATAATAATAATAATAATTTAAAAATGGGGTGCCTGGGTGGCTCAGTCGATTGAGCATCTGGCTCTGGCTCAGGTCATGATCTCATGGTTCATGGGCTTGAGCCTCATGTCAGGCTCTGTGCTAACAGCTCAGAACCTGGAGCCTGTCTTCAGATTCTGTGTTTCCCTCTCTCTCTGACCCTCCCCTGCTCATGCTGTCTCTCTTTCTCTCTCTCTCTCTCTCTCTCTCTCAAAAATAAATTAAAACATTAAAAAAATTTTTTTAAGATTACTTCTGTAGCAAGAGACTACAAAGCCCTCCCAAATGACTGGACATACCTCTCAATCCCATTTTAACTAAAAAAAGATAATATAAGAACGCATCATCATGCCTAGCACATAGTAGGTACTTAGTAAATGAAAGCTATTCGCATAACAAAGCATTTTGTAAATATGTTTCCATCTGATCATTACCATAGTCCTGAGCTGTATATTGATCAGGGAAGTTTTCTTTCCCTTCATGGAACTTCTGTGTACATCATCTATAACGCTCACTCGTCTGCTCGTCACGCCGCACACACTCTCCTCTCCGAACACCTTCTTCATGCCAGGAGTATATTCCCCAGATAACGATCCCAAGGAAATACTGTCCATTACACTCCCTTCTTGGAGATTCCCCGTGTATATGTTCGAGGCTCTGAGAGGGTCTGCAAGGAATGCACAGATAAGTGAGAGAGAAAAAGAAAGGTAGGTAGGTAGGTAAAGAGATCGATACAGGATAGATTTTTCAATAGTTTCCTTACTTGTGGAACCCTTTTTTTCATGGACACCTATTACCACCCTGACACAAGGGCACTCTGAGGAACACACTCTGGGAAACGGTGCAGACCCGCATCCTGTACACTGGAGCATACCACAGTTCCGAGGGTAGTTCTCCACTCCACTCATTATCAGCTTCTGAAGAATGAATACTCATTAAAGTTGACACTGGAGGATCTTGTTGACGCAACATTGAGTTCAAGGTGAAATGTGAATGGCAGCATTAAGACCACTCCTGCTCCAAAGTCCAGTGGCCAGACATGTTTGTCCCTGACCATGAACTCCAGAACTGACCTTGGAGTCTCATAGAAATGACCAAACTCCTGGCTGGCCCACTTGAGGCCGTTGCATAGCCTCTCTGGGTCTCAGAGCTTCTGCTGAAGGTTAACGGAGATGAGGTGCAAGGCTGACCAAAGCCTGTAGATGTTTTTCACTCTCACAATGGTCTCCGCCTGGGCCTAGATACCTCACTGCCCTGGCACGTTCCTTTCACAGCCCGCTCCTCAAGACCAAGCTGTGAAAACTCAGCCTTGCTCCTCACTAGGGGGAGGGAAGGAGGGAATAAAAACTCCCCTAAGTGGGAGCTAAAATATTTTCAAGTGCCCGCACGCATGCGCTAACACAGGCGCGCGCGCGCGCGCACACACATGGCTTTTCTACTCTTCTCCAGCACGAGACAAGACTAGGAAGTTACCTGGCAAGAATGTAAACAAGTCCAGGGCAAATATCAGCATCCTGTCCTTTAGGGGGTCTCTCAGCCCCCATGTCACCCCAACAAGGCCAAGCACCGCCCTTTGCTCGGATTCTTCTCGTGCTTTTCTGTGGAACAAGCCAGCTCTTCCTTTCCAGCCTGGACTCCCAGACTTAACTACGGACCTACCTTCTCTCTGAGGGCTCCTCCCCGGACACAGTCGTCCCCATTAACGGCAGTTATGTCCACAGAGAGTGGCGGTGTCCCCTACCTAACGCTTCAGCTACACAAATCCCTGAGAAAGCTGGTGTCCCGTCCCTAAACGCCCTCTAAGGAGGCAGCTGGGGTGTATGACAGTATTTCCCAATTTTCAGTCATTCAAATAAGACCTTCATGATTTTCACCCTAATTCATACCATCTCTACTATCAGGCAGAATAAGGGCCCTCCCCCAAAGACGTTAATGTCCTAACCCCCAGAACCTATGAGTATGATACCTTACATGGCAAAACAAATTCTGCAGATGTGATGAAATTAAGGATCTTAAAATGGGGAAATTGCCCTGCGTCATCCAGTTGGGCCCATTGTAATGGGAGGAGGGAGGAGAGACGGTGGGAGGGTTGAAGTCAGAAGAAGGAGATGAGAAGACAGGTGTGAGGTTGGTGTGAGGCCTCGAGCCAAGGAAGGCACTTCTAGAATCTGCAAAAGGCAAGGACACAAATCACACGCTTCACAAAAACCAATGGGAAATGGATCATAGGCCTAGTTGTCAAATGTAAAACTGTAGAATTGCTGGGAGGAAACATAAGATAACATAAGACCTCAGGTGCGGTGATGGCTTTTCAGACGCAGCACCAAGGACACGATCCATGTGAGAAATAACTGATAGTCTGACTCTCGAGCAGGCGCTTCCCTAGGCCTCCAGGTGGAACGCAGCCCTGCCAACACCCGGATTGGAAGACTTCTTACCTTCAGATCTGACAGGTAATAGATGTGGGTTATTGTAAGCCATTTCCTTTGTGGCACTTTGTTACAGCAATAGTAGGAAACTAATACTTCATGTAATGTTTCCTTTATTTTTTTTTTAATTTTTTCTTTTTTTTTTTGAGAGAGAGCATGCGCGAGCCAGGAAGGGGCAGAGAGGGAAACACAGAATCTGAAGCAGGCTTCAGGCTCTGAGCTGCCAGCACAGAGCCCAATGAGGGGCTCAAACTCACAAATAGTGAGGTCATTACCTGAACCAAAGTCAGATGCCTAACCAACTGAGCCACCCAGGAGCCCCTCTTTATGTATTTTTTTAAGATTTTATTTTAGGTTTATTTATTTTGAGAGAAATAAGACAGTGCTAGTAGGGGAGAGGCAGAGAGAGAGGGAGAGAGAATCCCAAGCAGGCTCCCTGCTGTCAGCGCAGAGCCTGATGCAAGACTTGAACTCAAAACCATGAGATTATGACCTAAGTCAAAACCAAGAGTCGGATGCATAACAAACTGAGCTACCCAGGTGCCCCTAAAGATTTTATTTTTTAGAGCAATCTTAGATGTACAGTGTAATTGAGAGGAAGGTGCAGAGATTTGCCACATAACCCCTGGCCCCACACCTGCATAACCTCCCCCATTACCAACGTCACTCACCAGAATGGTACATATCCTAACAAGGACAAGCCTCCAGTGACACATCCTCATTACTTTGCCTTAGGGTTCACTCTTGATATTCTATATTCTACGCACTTGGACAAATGCATAAGGACATATATCCACAATTATAATACCATACAGAGCATTTTCACCGCCCCCAAAATTCTATGTTCTCTGCTTGTTCTCTTCCCTCCCACTCCCCACCAGCACCCCCTGATCTTCCTATTGTTTCCATAGTTTTGCCTTTTTTAGAATGTCATACAGTTGGAATCATACCGTATGTAGCCCTGTCCGACTGACTTCTTTTACTTCATATTATGTATTTAAGTTTTTTTATGACTTGATAGCTCATTACGTTTAAATGCCGAGTAACATTCTGTCGTCCGCACGGACCACAGTCTGTCCATTCTAAGAGGTGTCTGGTGGCATCTCATCCTTGTTTTGGTTTGCAATTCCCTGATGATGTGTGACATGAGGCATCTTTTCATATGCTTATTTGCCATTTGTATTTATTATTTGATGAAACCTTTGGTCCCATTTTTAAATTGAGCTGTTTGTTCTCTTATTGTTGAGTTTTGAAAGGTCTTTGTATAATTTGGGGCACCTGGGTGGCCCAGTCAGTTAATTGACCAATTCTTGGTTTTGGCTCAGATCATGATCTCACAGTTCATGAGTTCGAGCCTCTCATTGGGCTCTGCACACTGACACCATAGAGCCTGCTTGGGATTTCTTTCTCCTTCTCTCTCTGCTCCTCCCTGGTGCGCTCTCTCCCTCTCCCTCCCTCTCTCTCTCTCTCTCTCTCTCTCTCTCTCCCTCAAAATGAATAAATAAAAAAATCGAGTTCTATGTATAATTTGGTTAACAGTCCTTTTTAAGATGCATCTTTTGCCAATATATCTCCCACTCTCTGGCTTTTCTTCTAATTCACTTGATATTGTTATTCACAGAGCATAGGTTTCTAATTTTAATGAAGTCTAGCTTATCAACTATTTCTTTTAAGGATCATGCCTTTGGTGTTGCATCTACAAAGGCATCGTTGGACTTGAGGTTTTCTAGGTTTTCTCCTGTTATGTTCTATTTAACAGTTTTGCATTTTACACATAAATCTGTGACCCATTTGGAGTTAATTGTGGGAAGGATGGAAGGCCTGTGTCTGAGTTTTCCTGCATGTGGATGTCCTGTTGCTCCAGAACCATTTGTCAAAGAGACTGTCTGTGCTCCATTGGGTCGCCTTCATTCCTTTATCACAGATCAGTTGACTATATTTATGTGGGTCTATTTGGGGCTCTCTATTCTGTTCCAGGGGTCTGTTTGTCTGTGTCTTCATCAAGGCCACATTGTCTTGATTACTGTAGCTTTATAGTAAGTCTTGAAGTCAGGGAGCATCAACCCTCCAATGTTATTCTCCCTCAATACTGCTGGGTATTCTGATATATTCTTTATGTAACGTTTAAGTCTATCCATTTTTTTTATGTCTTTTATTTATTTTTGAGAGACAGAGAGAGACAGTGTGACCAGGGTCAGAGCGAGAGGGAGACACAGAATCCGAAGCAGGCTGTCAGCACAGAGCCTGATGTGGGGCTCGAGCCCACGAACCATGAGATCATGACCTGAGCCGAAGCCGGACACTTAACCGACTGAGACACTCAGGTGCCCTTATCAATTTTTCAACTTACTAATTTAGCCTCGTTAGCCTCATTCTAACAACAGTATCCATGGACTCAATAGCTTTGAAGTGCTTATTATATGTTTTCTAATGCACAATAAAATACACACATGATAATGGAAAGAAAAGCATCCCATCCCACCCCCATCTCCTTATACACCTACCCCAATGGAATAGCACATATGCCCTCTGGAAAACTAGTGGGAGGGAATTCTCAAAACCCCCATGATGGAAAACTGGAGTTCCACACTTGTCTCTTCTACTGATGGACCTTAGACTGATCTGGTCACTTCAATACCCTTGGTCTTTAGTCTTCTCTCTGTACAAGAGATTCATTGGAACAGTAATTTTTGGACCTTAGCCCTATGTTGGCCACCAGGAGCATCCAGAACAGTCCCTGATGAGCAGGGAACCACAGACCACTGAGGTTAGTGAAAGACTTCCACTCCAGGAACTCAGCTAACTCAGCTCCTCTTACCTGAGCCCTCCAGTCTCTGCCCAGAGCCAGAAAGTTGAAGTTTAGAGCAATGAAAACCCCCTCACCCCCATCTCTCTTCTTCGCCTTGGAGCATCTACGCACCGAGCTTAGTTGACAACAAAGAGAAAAGCTGGTCACCATCTCCACCATCCCCTGAATCAGACTCACACAGAGATGGTGATAAATCAACCAATCCAGTGTGGCTCAGGGGCAGGACCAGTAGAGCGGAAGTCCAGAATCTGGCTTAAATAATGGCTCTTTATCCTGCCAGTGGTGTGATCTTAACCTCTCTGAGGCTCAAGTGCCTCATTTGTAAATAGGGAAAGTCCTATCGATGTCAAAATATTCATGTAAAGGTTCAGTGAAACAGCATATGCATATGTCAGGCCTGATACACATGATGTTCAGTAAAAGTTCATGTTGGATTGGAATCAATAACCACTTCCTATAAAGAAGTGATGGAGCCTTTACAAGCTTCCTGACTTCAGAGGCCCATACCTTTTCCCAGTGACTGGTGGACACTCTAGCTCTCTGAAGTGTGTGTGTGTGTGTGTGTGTGTGTGTGTGTGCACGCACAAACATGTGCGTGTGCTAGTGTCTATTTGTATGTGGACTGGACTTTAAGATGTTGCCAAGCATGGTGATGTTTAAGAAGAATCTACCACTTTTTTAACCAGACTCTCCACTTCAGTGAAGAGCGTAAACAAAAGGAATGGAGGGGAGGGTAAGGGGGGAGGAAAAGAGAGAGGAAGGCAGGGAGAGAGAAAAAACGCAGAAAGAACAGCCACAAATCTCCGGTGCTGGAGGTTACTTATCGATCTTAGATCTACTCCAAGAGCTGAGCAGAGGCCCCATGAGGAAAAGAAAATTGAACCGAGTTTTACACACCAGTTTTCCTCCAGTTTTCTCATCTATGGCCAACGCCTGCCCCCTTGTGGATGCTTTTCAAACTGCTTGTATTTTCTGAAAGGCAAGAAGACCTGGAAAGGGCTTACAATGAGAAAATGTTTGTAAGCCTTCAGAGGTTATCCATTGTCTGCAAGACAATAAACCACTAGGAGAGAATTCCTCATGACCCAGCCCCTGACGACCAAGACCACCCTCCTCTCCGGGGACGCCCGCACCAGCACTGTTTGCTCCAAGAACAACAAGTTTCCATAGTTCCTCAGTAATAGTGATGACAAGAGGCCAATCTGGGAATCAAACCGGAGTCCAAATCCTGATTTTTTTTTCTCCTGAGCTGTATGACTGGGCATGATATCTGACCTCCCAAAGCTCGTCCCTCATCTGCAAAATCGGGGTAATAATAGCACTTGCCTCCCAGAGTGGCTGTAGTTAAATGAGATAAGCCATGGAGGTATCTTAGAAATGTAATTCACCCGAACACCCGTTAGCTGCTATTTGCAAGCTCACCGTTTTCTTTTTACCTCTGAGCCATTCATTTAACACGCATTTATGATGAACTACATAGATGACAAAATAAAGCACACTCTTTAAAGATCGTGCAGTCAGGTGGAAGAAAAAGAACGAGAGATGAATAATTATCATACTTTTAATTTGGCAAAGGCAGCGGTAGAGTTAAAGATAGTTTGAGTGCCCCCAAAAAGCAAGCCGAAGATAAGGAATTGTAGGCATTCATTATTTGGGGAAGTGGTCCTAGGGAACAGGGATGGAGGTCTGGGGGCTCGGGAAGAGAAAACCAAGCAGAGAAGAAAGCCAGTACATAATGCTTTATCAAGCTGGATCAGATGGAGACCATTGGGGCTTCATCTCCCTGGGACTCTTGAAGGAATATGCCTTATATTGAGTGCCTGAAGGACAGAAGAGAAGACATTTGTCCATCGCTCCTGTACCCCAAGGCTCAAGTTCCACCTTCGGGCGTTAACTCCCTCACCCTCCTAGGTTTGTGCGTGTGCAAATGCCTGGCACATTTCTGCAGGTGTCTTGAGCCTCCCGGTCAGGCAAGCCCAGGGGCAGAAAGCAAAGTAGGCGGGACGTGAGGGAGGCATGGACAGCTTGTGCCTGTTCCAGGCAGGTGGCCCCAGCAACAGCTGAGGTAAAATGCAGGCCGCCAGATTACGAGGCTAGAAAGTCACAGGAGCAGAAGAGGGATCCCTACCACAGCACCAAGCCCTCATGAAGGGGATTAGCGCTCCTATAAGAAAGTCCAGCGAGTTTCCGGCCCCTCGCACCACGAGAGGATACAATGAGAAGTTGTGATTCTGAAATGGGCCCTCCCCCAGCCATGCTGGCTCCCTGATCTTGGATTTCCAGCCTCCAGAACTGTGAGCAATAAATTTCATTTGTTTATAAACCACTCCGATTGTGGTACTTCATGGTAGCAGCCCAAGCTAAGGCAGGGATGGATACTGAGCTCTGACATGCCACATTCGAGTCACCACTGGGGCTTCCACAAGCAGAGGGCCCAGAGGTCCGTTGGAACTGGAGTCTGCTTGGTGAAATTTGAACACTGGAATGTGGAGACATAGAACAGGATGTTGAAAGCACATGGTGTGTCCGTGTTTCTGGTGATGCCCACAGGCTGAGAACAGGATGGGTCCCAAGTCCCCAAGCCGGGTGTTAGATCAATCCCAGGAGACTGGGAATTCGTTACCAGGGTCCTTGAACACCCACCTCTAGCCTGTGACAGAAGATGAAAAGGGAGAGACAGTGACCCTGAGGAGCTTTGGAGAGCTGTGGTTTCTCCATTGCCTTCACTCACAGAGGAGAGAGGAGGCAAAGGTTCGTGTTTTGCTGCAAGCGGGAAATGGATTCTGTGGGAAGGAGCCAATCTCAAGGCACCTTGAAAGTCACTGCCCAAGAGAATGACCTAGAAGGACAGCACCTGCACAGAAGGGAAACCTGCTGAGGAGAAAACTATGTTGAGAGCTGCCAGTGGGAGGTCGTGGTCAGAGGATGCACCCAACAAAGGAACCATTGTTTAAAACTCTGCCATTATGAGAAAGAATGAAATCCTGCCATTTGCAGCAATGTGGATGGAACTGGAAGGTACTGTGCTAAATGAAATAAGCCAGTCAGAGAAAGACTGATATCAGCTGTTTTCACTTATATGTGGAACTTGAGACACTTAACAGAAGAGCATGGGGGAAGGGAAGGGGAAAAAGAAAAAATACTTACAAACAGAGAGGGAGGGAGGCAAGCCATAAGAGACTCTTAAATACAGAGAACATAGTAAGGGTTGATGAGGGGAGGGTGGGGGAGAGGGGAAATGGGGGGTGGGCACGGAGGAGGCCACTTGTTGGGATGAGCACTGGGTGTTGTATGTAAGCGATGAATCATGGGAATCTACCCCAAAACCAAGAGCTCACTGTACACCCTGTGTGTTAGCCAACTCGACAATATATTATATTAAAAATAAAATAAAATAAACAACAACAAAAAAACCTCTGCCATTCCCAGACAGCACCTGTGGCTGAATACATCTGAGCCCGCCGAGCGCCCCTCTCCCGTCCTGTACTCTTCCTGGAAGGCACTTCCCAGCATCCTTGGCAATGCAGGCACCAGCCCAATCAAGCCCTCAGATGACATCTGACAGCAATCTCATGGGAGAGCCTGGGCCAGGACCCCCAAATTAGCCACCTCCAAATCCCTGACCACAGAAACTGTGCAAGATAGTAAGTACTGTTCTTTTGAGCCACTGATTGGAGGGTGACTCGCTAGGCAGCAATAGATATCCAACACATGGCTCCACCCCCAACAACCACTGATTCAGAACTGGGGAGCGCTGCAGGAATCCATTTATTTTTTTTTTTAACTGTTTGTTTATTTCTGAGAGAGAGATACAGTGGGAGTAGGGGAGGGGCAGAGAGAGAGGGAGACACAGAATCCCAAGCAGGCTCCAGACTCTGAGCTGTCATCACAGAGCCTGATGCGGGGCTCGAACCCACGAATGGTGAGATCATGACCTGGGTTGAAGTTGGCTGCTTAACTGACTGAGCCACCCAGGCGCCCCAGGAATCCATTTTTAATAAGCTTCCTGGCTGATTCTTTTGATGAGTAACCAAAGTTAGAGAAAGAGGAGAACTGAGCGGCATCTCTGGGAGCACCACATTCATCCACAAATTTTAGAGTCCTGAAAATGAAACAGACAAACAAGTACACCAAACGCTTCTTTCCTTTTGGTTCTTGTTCTGTTTGAGATATAATTGACATATAACATTGTGTCACTTTAAAAATGTACACAACGTCGATTTGAAGCATTTATATATTGCAATATGATTACCACCATCTTTGATAACACTATCACATCACATAATTATCATTTCCTTTTTGTGGTGATAACACTGAAGATCTACTCTTAGCAACTTGGAAGTATATAAAATGGCATTGTTGATTATAATCATTATGCTGTGCATTCGAGCTCCAGAATTTATTCATGTAGTTGCAAATTGTTTAGCTGTAATTGTGGGATCTGTGTTTGAAGGGGCTGGAAAGTGATGTGGGGCATCCATTTTTGTCACTGAAACCAGAATGGTCTGTAGCTAAATGAGACGACAGCGCCGCCAAGTGGACATTTATAAAACTCCTCTCCTCTGAGTTTTCTTTCCCTATACCTGCAGGCTCTGGCAACTAAAAGCCCATCACTGGGGCTGAAATGCTGATTCACATTATGTTTGCCTCTCTGCTGGGTCTCAGCCAATGACTACCTAAACCACAAGCTCTTTCATGGGCCTCCCAAGAAGTCTGGTTTGGAAGATCAGATAGGAAAACCATGAAGACAATAAATAATATAAAAAATAAATGATGTTGCAAAAATATTTTCAAAATGCTCGGTCTCCTACTGCCCATGGAAATAAATTGGTAAAGAAGGAAAGAAGGAAAGAAGGAAGGAAGGGAGGGAGGGAGGAAGGAAGGAAGGAAGAAAAAAAGGAAGGAAGGAAAGAAGGAAAAAAGGAAGGAAGGAAGAAAGAAAAGAGAAAAGGGGAAGGGGGGGGCACGTGGGTGGCTTAGTCGATTGAGCATCCAACTTCAGCCCAGGTCCTGATCTCACAGCCTGTGAGTTCAAGCCCTGAGTCAGGCTCTGTGCTGACAGCTCAAAATCCAGAACCTGCTTCAGATTCTGTGTCTCCCTCTCTCTTTGCCCTTCCTTCACTCATGCTCGGTCTCTCTCTCTCAAATATAAAATAAAACCATTAAAAAAAAAAAAGCAAAATGACCAATAATGTCAATGCTATCTACTTAAAAAAAAAAGAAAGAGCGAGAGGGAGGATTAACCAAAATCTATTTCTCCACAACAGATTAGCCCTGTTGGTGGCCCATACATCCCAGTGACTCTTGTCAGGGCCTCCTGGAGGTAGAAAACAATGGCTAAGACCATTGTAAGCACAGGTGGAAAAAAGGGTGTCAGGCTGGAACATGAGTGAGGGATAAAAAGAACTCAAGTTTATTTGAATCTGGTGTCCACACTATTTCTCAAAAAGCAGAGGCACAGGGCCAACTCCTAAGTCTTGCCTCCCTTGAAACGAGAGACCAGACAGAACTGAGAGGCTGCAGCTCAATCACACTCCCTTGGCCCAAAGCACCTGCCTTCCTGAACCACTCGGGGTGCCATTTTGTACCACAAAGACAAAGGAAGAGAGGAAGCAAGAGGAACTTTGCAGGTCAGGGTTCTGGCACCAACTGAAATGTGCGTGTTTTCCCACCCCAAGCAGTTCCCCAGCACCAGCTGAGTGCCCTATGATTCAGCTCAATTCTGACACTGTCGACCTGGAGAAAGCCTCACACCCACAGGGTCTGGGCTCAGCCCCACAACCCTCCCCACTCCAGATGCCAGTCACAGGCCCACGATGTCCTCTGTGTTCTCGACCAACCAGCTACAGACTGAAGTTCCCATGGCTCTCTCTGTGTTCAATTAATTTGCTAAATGGGCTCTCAGAACTCAAAGAAACATTGGTTGACTGTAAAAGGATATAACTCAGGACCAGCCAAATGGAAGAAATGCATTGGGCAAAGTATGGCGGAGGGGACCAGAGTTCCCTTCTCCAAGGGCACGACCTTCCCCCTATCTCCACGTGTTCTCCAACCCAGAAGCTCTCCAAATCCCATCCTTTTGGGTTTTATGAAGGCTTCACCATATAGGTAAGACTGATTGAATCACTGGTCACTGGCAGTTGATTCAACCTCCAGACCTTAGCCCCCCTCCTGAGGTGGGGCTGAAAGTTCCAACCCTCCGACCACCTGGTGGGTTCTTCTGGTGACCTCGCCCAACTTCAGGTGCCTTCCAAAAGTCGCTTCATTAACATAACAAAGCATAACTTTGTTGCTCTTATTACTTCAAAAATTCCAAGGGTTTTAGGAGCTGTGTGCCAGGAACAGGGACTAAGGCCAAACATGTATTTCTTATAAGTTGCAATATCACAGCAGGGGACTGAAGCTCCCAGGCCATTATAGCAAAGTTCAAGGTCAAGCAGACAGCCACAGGGTTTCACAGCAACCTACACACTCTAGGGAGGGCTGTGATTTCCTGCCCTGTTCCTGGGTACTCGTCGCTTTCAACAAACATCATATGGCCCTTCCGACATGCTAGAGATAGAGTTTAAAAAACAAACAAGCCGACAGCTCTATTCTTGTGCAGCTTAAAAGCTGATGGGGGGACAGACATTAATCACAGTCACACAAACAAGGGTAAAACTGCAATTCTGGAAGGGACTATGAAAACTGGCAATGTGGAACTCAACCCCAGGAAAGGCCTTGCCCTGGAAGTGATGCTGTGGAATGAGGAGGAAATACTGAGGGGCAGTGGGAAGATTCATGCAAAGGAACAGGAAGCCCTCCTAAACCGTGTTTCCTCTTCAGCTTAGAGTTAGCTGGAATTTGGGGCGCCTGGGTGGCTCAGTCGGTTGGGCGTCCAGCTTCGGCTCAGGTCATGATCTCGCGGTTGGTGAGTTTGAGCCTTGTGTCGGGCTCTGTGCTGACAGCTAGCTCAGAGCCTGGAGGCTGCTTCAGATTCTGTGTCTCCCTCTCTCTCTGACCCTCCCTGCTTGTGCTGTCTCTCTCTCTGTCTCTCAAAAATCAATTAAAAACATTAAAAATTTAAGAAAAGAATTAGCTGGAATTCAGTGTAAAATGAGCTTTACCTTTTACATATAGAATTTAACTCTATACCTTTTTGTAGGGCAACTAATGCTGTATAAAATCTCATTGCTGGGGCACAGGCTGGCTCAGTCAGTAGAGCATACGACTCTTAATCTTGCGCTCATGAGTTCAAGCCCCACATTGGATATAGAGCTTACTTAAAAAGAAAAAATCAAATCCCTTTTCAGGAAGTGAGAACTACAGAGACAAGGAAAAAGAGGAGAAAGGCAGAGAGGGGAGGCAGAGGAGGGGCAGGAGGTAGGTCATGTCCTATCCACTCCCTGCCTTTTTCCATCATCCACGCTTGGGATGAACAGCCTTGTTTACCTGAATCAGCAATTAGTGGTGTCCTTTTGGGTCAGTTATTTAACTGGTATGGTCAACTTACGGAATGTAACTCAATAGTGAACATTGTGACCTAAAGCTTAACTTGTTTTTCAAGATTCTGTTAAGCAAACCCACCCCTTTACTAAAACCTGGCCAAGGCAAAGTCCAAGGTGACATCAAAGTCATCTAGCCCCTAGACACCTAGACATCTTAGGTGGCTAACTATGCTTGGTCATTTTAAAAGGACAAAGAACTTTAAAATGATAGGTTCCAGTCAAAACTAGCGTCTGTGGGGCGCCTGGGTGGCTCAGTTGGTTAAGCGTCCGGCTTCGGCTCAGGTCATGATCTCACAGTTCGTGGGTTCGAGCCCCGCGTCGGGCTCTGTGCTGACAGCTAGCTCAGAGCCTGGAGCCTGCTTCGGATTCTGTATCTCCCTCTCTCTCTGACCCTCCCCTGCTCCAGCTGTCTCTCTCTGTCTCTCAAAAATAAATAAAAGAAACATAAAAAAATAAAATTTTAAAAGAACTAGCGTCTGTGCATTACCATGAAATTGGCTACCATGAAATGCTGTGGATTGTAATTGGTTAACTAAATAATAACGTATTCTGTCCATATAATCTCCCTGCCGCCTTTGTTCGGGGCCATTCTCTGTACTTTCTCCTTACCATCAGGAGGTCAGGTTTGGCCCGACTATAAATAAAGTTTTGCCTCACTTCTATTCGGCGTTTGGTGGTCTTTTCGACATCACCCTGCGACATAACCTCCTGGAGGAGGCCTCCCAGTCTGAGCGATACCACTGAGGGCATCATCCTCCGGGGGGGGAACCCCAGCCCCACCACTCAGAGCTGTGTGCTGGGCAAGCAAGCGGCTGTTCCTTCTGTGCCTCAGTTTTCTCATCTGTGAAATGGAAAAATAATAATGTCTAATGGGCCCGATGTGAGGATGAAACCGATGAAGTGAGGACGCGGCATGCTGGCTGGCCCACCGTAGGCACTATATGTTATCATCATCCCCACAGACCCAGGAGGGAAGAGCCTGCCTCAGTCAAGTCAGCAGCACTTACCGCGCCTACTAGGTGTCTAGGAGTGGCGAGATCACACAGCTGGCTGAAGAGTGGGGTGTTTCCCAAGTAAACGGGTCTGCCTTTTCTTCGTTATTGTCCAACAGACAAGAGGGACAGTAAACACATGAGGGCAAATAATTAACTAAATGATGACAAGAGGAAGTACCATCGTTCCCTGGCAGAGGCAGAGTTCAGTGGTGAAGATTCATCTCATTTCTATAAACGTTTTTTAATTTTTAAGTTTATTTATTTTGAGAGAAAAAGAGAGCGCAGGGGAGGGACAGAGAGAGAGGGAGAGAGAGAATCCTAAGCAGACTCCACACTGACAGTGCGTAGCCCATTGCAGGACTCAAACTCAGGAGCCCATGAGATCATGACCGGAGCTGAGATCAAGAGTCAGACCTTAACCAACGGAGCCCCCCAGATGCCCCTCACTTGTATGAACTTAAGGCATCATCCAAAATCCAGAGGCGCCTCACTGCTAATATTTTGGTCTATTACTTTCCAATTTTCCCCACCTAACTGTATGTAGTACTTTACTGAAGCTGAAACACTGCTGATTTTAAGTGATGCCATTACTTTATGGGCACGAAGAACGCTACCAATTAAGCTATCACCAACTGGTTTCCGCAACAGTGAAATATACAATATACAAAGTGTCTTCACATTAACAAAATACAGTACAATGTGTTTTGATAAAACTGGGGTCACATCATATTATACCACGACATACATCATGCATCCTGCCTTTCATTTGGCATTACACAAGTAAGGTTTTCTCATACCACTAAGAATTACTTGAAAATGTTATCTTTAATAATGGCAACGGTGAAACGGTGATAAGTTACATGTGTTATTAGCATAACTAAATTTATGCTAATTCCCCGGCTTATTTGTAGTCTGGTGGCTAAGAGTGCAGACTATAGACTGAATGCTTAATCCTACCTCTCACTACTTCCAGTGTGACTCTGGACAAGTCACTTCCCTCTCGGCCTCCTACTTTTCAACTGGGAAAGAGACATAAAAGTAAGAGTTTTTACTTTTGTGAAGATTGGTTAATGCATGTAAAGCAGTGCCTATGCAGTACAGACAGTGCTCAATATTTCAGCTCTGGTGATGATCCCGGAGTTGTAGGATTCAGCCCACAAGCCTGCTTAAGATTCTGTGTCTCTCTCTTCCCCTTTCCTCCTGCCTCTCTTCCCCGCTCTCACTCTCTCTCTAAAAAAATTTTTTTAATTAAAAAAAAGAAAGTGCTCAATAAGTGTTAGCAGTGGTGATTATTTAACAATACTCTGAGTCTTTTGAGTTGTTGTCGAGGATTTGGGTAAATAATGATGCAGGAATTAATGTATTTGTTACAAGGGTCGCCTGGGTGGCTCAGTTGGTTAAGTATCCAGTTCAACTTCAGTTCACGTCTTGATCTCAGAGTTGTAAGTTCAGGCCCCAATTTGAGCTCCACACTGCTGGGTGTGAAGGCTACTTTTAAAAGACTCAAATTAAACAAAGTTTGGAAGAAATATATTTGTTATAAATATTTGCCCTTGTTTCTGAATATTTCATAGCATTTAAGATATGGCATTACTAGGTCAAATGCTTTAAAGTTTGGGGGGTTTTTTGTTTATTTTTAAGAGAGAATAAGAATGAGAGTGGCGGAGGGGTAGAAAGGGGGGGAGACACAGAATCCAAAGCACGCTCCAAGCTCTGAGCTGTCAGACATGGGGATCGAACTCATGAACTGTGAGCTGAAGTCAGACACTTAACTGACTGAGCCACCCAGGTGCCTCTGGTGTGAAGCTTAAAGAGTACTGATAGAGAACATCAAATTACTCTCCAAGAAAGTTCTGTTGGGCTCTCCTCCTAGCAGGGTCCAAAAAGATACATGTCACCACATGCATTAGAAAATCATCGCTTGTTTACTAACTACTATTACTACCATCTCACTGAATCAGTTTTCAATTCTTACATGACCAGTGAGATCGAATATTTTAATTTTTCTCTTTTTCAGATTTCCAGTCCAAATTAATTTATCCAGGGATAAAATAATTTGCAAAAATTTTAGTAGGAAATTGTACCTGAAAATAGAGTGAACATATATCCAGGAAACTGAGGCAGAGGCCAGAAAGTGACTTCCTTAACTCAGGAGTATTCCCCAGGACACAGGAGCTTATGCTGAGAAGATCTCTCAGCAGAAGAACATTCTAGAAGTCGGGGTGCCTGTGTGGCTCAGTCAGTTAAGTTCAGATCATGATCTCACAGTTCATGAAAAAGCCCATGTTGGCTCTCTGCTGTCAGTGCAGAGCCTGCTTTGGATCCTCTGTCCCCTCTCTCTCTCTGCCCCTCCCCTGCTCATGCTGTCTGTCTGTCTGTCTCTCTCTCAAAAATAACGAACATATTTTAAAAAGAACATTCTAGAAGCACATCAGGTTTCTGCCCACAATTCCCTGCACAGAGACTGGTCCAAAGCCCAAAGGCAGCAGAAGCCCCTGGCTGATAGGATTCTCTTACTATCTTATAGGCTTCCTTTAGTCTCCATGGAGATTTTCCCCCTTTCTCTGCCTAAAATGTGCCAAACTGTATTTATTTCAACTCCAAGTGATACGATGCCACAGTGCAAATTGACCTATGGGAAAACATTTGGACTCAATTCCAATTTTCTTCCACAGACTAAGACTCAAGAATGGAAGCTTCCAAGCCCCAAGGAGGCACGGAGCGGCACCGGGACGGCAGCGCACACCTGTGGTTTCCCGGCCATGTCACCTCACCCTCCGCGTGTCCTGGGGTTTTTGAACAGCCGTGACTCCCCAGGTCCCGAGCTGAGCCGTTAGCCAGAGGCTGCGCTCACACTGGGAGGGCCTCTCCCCAAACTGGTCCCGCTGGGTGTGGTGCCATAGCTACCACCTTCCCAAAGAAGTGGACACGGTGAACTTGAGAACCAGTGGCTTTGGGGGAGAATTCAAGATGTGCAAGTCAAAACACACTCTTTCCCAGGACAGGCCCACCATTTTCTCCTGAAGTCCAATAATGCGAATGAATAATAATTATATATTATCTAACTGAATTTCCATAGCTACTCCTTGCCTTCTTTTAATTTTTTTAAATGTTTGCTTATTTTTGAGAGAGAGTGAGCACAAGCGTTCAAGTGGGGGAGGGGCAGAGAGAGAGAGAGACACAGAATCTGAAGCAGGCTGCAGGCTCCTGTCTCCGAGCTGTCAGCACAGAGCCCAGTGTGGGGATCGAACTGGTGAGGCGTGAGCTCATGACCTCAGCTGGTGAGACATTTAACCGACTGGGCCACCCAGGCGCCCCCACAGCTGCTCCTCAAGGCAGATCTTATTGTTCGCATTTACAGGTGAAGGACACAGCACCAATCCGGGACCAGCCAGCCAACAGGAACTACTCAAGCAGGGGGGATTTCATAAAGGGAATGGGCCACATGGGAGATAGAAAAGCCCAGAATCCAAACCCGGGATGATGAGGTGACCCAATGATTAGCAACAGTGGAAAGCCGCTGCCACCCTCAGGGCTGAGTCAGAGGGCAGAGCCCCAGGGGGCGGCTCCACAGAGGGAGGGGCTGGGGCTGGGGCGGAGACAGGGCCATGGCCAGAGATGTAATTGCCCCCAGAGATGCCCCCTGACACAGGGAGGGCGGCATAGGGATATTGTGGTTTCTCCCCTCCTCTGCCCTTCAGTCAGCCACCAGGGCGCTCACTGCCAAAACCTACAGGAAGCTGGCTGGCAAAGGAGCCTGGGAAATGTAGTCCCTTGCAGTGCAGAGCAGGACAGAGAAAGGCAAGGAGTGAATCTTAGAAAAGAGGCCAGTTGGGGCGCCTGGGTGGCTCAGTTGGTTGAACATCCACCTTCGGCTAAGGTCATGATCTGATCTTGCAGTTCGTGGGTTTGAGCCCCACGTCGCTCTGTGCTGACAACTAGCTCAGAGCCTGGAGCCTGTCTTTGGATTCTGTGTCTCCCTCTCTCTCTCTGACCCTCCCCTGCTCACGCTGTCTCTTTCTCTCTCTCTCTCAAAAATAAATTTACAAAAAAAATTAAAAAAAAAAACAGCCAAGAGGCCAGTTACCCACCCACTGTGCATGGTCCCACCACCACTATGTGTCAGGGCCAAGTATGGAAACAAGGAGCCCTTGAGTCCTCCGCTCAGCAGCCTGGGAGAAACACAGGGAGAGGAGAGGTGGACAGACTGGCAGGACAGACTGGCAGATGGCAGGACTAAGGTGTTTTTCAAACTCTGGTTGCAGGAGGAAGAAAGGACAGTCCCAGAGTATCATATAAGTCACTAGATGAGGACCTACAGACACATGGCTCCACCACTTACAAGGAGCAGGTGAGTGAACGCTCCAAGCCTGTCTCTCGTCCACTCATTCAACATTTCCTGAACACTGAGGACGCAAAGTGGAAAAATGATACTTTGGAGTTAAGGAGAACCTAACCTTCAACCTTCCTCTCCTCTATGTTCCTCACGAATCAAGAATAGACAAAAGGAGACGAAGGGCAGGTGGTGTTATAAATCAGTTCCTTGGGGGCAAGGAGAGGGCAGGGTAGTGGGGGATCCGCACTGCCCTAAGCCCATGCAGTTGCCCAGCCCCCGGCCCATCGGTACGGCCAGCCTTTATGCCAGTGTCGCCTGTCAAATATGTCCTTCCGCCTCCTGTGACCAGGAGCAAGTGAGAACCTCGAAAGGGGAAAAGATGTGTTCCCACAAAAATTAGTCCTATTTTGGAGGATGAAGGTGTGGCCTCTTGAAGTCTCCTTGAGGAAGAGGAATGAAGAAGGTGTGTGAAGCACAAAACAGACGGTGCATGCATGGCACTTATTACCAGCAGCACACCCTGGGGGTGCGAGGTCAACGGGAAACTCAATCAACCATTATTATGTGTCCACCTGTCCATCGACTGAGCAATCCCACTGACTTCAGTGCAGAGTCTGGCTTCGCTCTACATGGTTTCTATGTGCTCTGGGGAAATTACTTAATCTCTCATGACCCTTAGACTCCTCACAAGTAAAATGGGACTGTCACCTACCTCATTTGGGGTCTTGGTTGAGATTCCCTAAAAAAAATGGTGGGATGCAGAAGCTTATGTGCTGACTGGACAGCACCAAAATTAGAAACTTTGTGCCTCAGGGGCACTGGGTGGCTCAGCAGGTTAGGTGTCCGACTGCGATTCAGGTCATGATCTCATTGTTTGTGGGTTCGAGCCCCACATCTGGCTCTGCTTCACATTCTGTGTCTCTCTGCCCCTCCCCCACTTGTGCTCTTTCTCTCTCAAAAATAAATAAATAAAATTTTAAAAAGAAGAAACTTTGTGCTTCAAAGGATACCACCGATAAAGTGAAAAAACTCAGAATGTGAGAAAGTTTTTATAAGTCATATACCTGATAAGGAACTTGTACCGAAATATATAAAGAACTATCAGAACTCAAAAATAAAAATGAATAACATGAATTAAAAATGGGCAAAGAATCTGAGCATACATTTCACCAAAGCAGCTATGCAAATGGCCAAATGGAATCATCATACCCTGCCGTGGGAAGGTCAATGGTACAGCCACTTAAGAAAACAATCAAGCAATTCATAAAATAGTTAAACATAGAGTTACCGTGAGAGTCGGCAGTTTTATACCTAGCCATATACCCAAGAGCAGTGAAAACATACGTGCACACAAAAACTTGTACATAAATATTCATAGCAGCATAATTCACGATAGCCAAAGAGTAGAAACAACTCACGTTCTATCAATCAATGAATGGATAAATAAAATGTGGCATATCCATACAATGGAAAATTATTTGGTAATAAAAAATGAAATACTGATGCATGCTACAACAAACTAAGTGAACATAAGCCTGTCACAAAAGACCACACATTGTATGACTTCATTTATATGAAATGTCCAGAAAAAAAAACACATTGATAGAGACAGAAAGCATACTAGTGGTTCTCCAAGGCTGTGGGCAATGAATGATTTGCAGGCCAATGACTAAGGGGTGTGGGTTTTCTTTTTGGCATAATGAAAATTGTCTAGCGTTGATCACAATGATGTTGTGCAACTCTCTGAATATACTAATTCCCATTGAGTTGCACACTTTAACTGAGTAAATTGTATGGTATATGAATTATAGCTCAGTAAATCTATATATTAGATGGATGGATGGATGGATGGATGGATGGATGGATGGAAAGAAGGAAGAAGGAAAAAAGGAAGGAAGGAAAGAAGGGAGACCATAATAATGGTAGCTCCCTAAACAGAAAAAGTTTATGTGCTAACACCTTCTTTTGGGATTGATGCAATCTCAGGAAGCAGGAATGAAAAGGAATGGGAGAAAAGGCAGGAAAAGAAAGAGCAAATTCTAGGCAGTGCGTTCCTGGACTGACCGCAGCTTGCTAACAAGTGCAGCTGGTTGAGGGTCTTGCAAGAGGTCTTCAGAGGAGCTGAATGAATTACTGCATCTCAGAACCGTCCATCCAAGAGAGCAGGAGGCTCTTTCCAGCCTCCTCCCCACTCCAACAGGATGGCAACTTGTTCCCTTCAGAGCGCCTCACCAGGCCTGTCCAGGTGGCCTAGCACCTGGAGGTCACTGGCAAGGGGCAGGATGCGTCTCTGTGAGGCGGTGTGGACGAGGGGGAGCAGCACCAAGAGCAGCAGGGCGGGCTCCAGACCTGCAGGGACCACAGGCTACGTACGCTACCCTCTCTGGGCAGAAAGCCATGCAGGTGTATCTGGGGGAAGCATGGTGACCAAGGCACCAAAACCAAGGGGCAGTGTAAAAATCAAATGAAAACACATTCCAAGTTCCTGGCACCCAGTAAACAATAAACAATAGCTCTTTGTGTTTCAGTTTCTCTCCCAAAAAGACTTTAAATGCCTCTGAAGGCAGATCTTATGCACCTTTGTAATAGGCACAGCATTTAGCAAATCAGGTAGGTCAGTAAATATCTGCCAGTTAAGTGCACGCTTTTAACCTGAGCCTGAAAAGGGTTTAACAAATAGCTGATTGTACTACTGAAAGACGTGCTCACAAAAAGTAACATTATTGTCTTCCCATCATGGTTCAACATAATTAGAGACTAGTCTATTTTTTTAATGTTTACTTATTTGAGACAGAGAGACAGAGAGAGAGAGAGAGAGAGAGAGAGAGACAGAGAGAGAGAGAGAGAGAACACCCAAGAATGGGGGAAAGGCAGAGAGGGAGACAGGATCCTAAGCAGGATCCACTGCTGACAGTGCAGAGCCCAATGCAGGGATTGAACTCATGAACTGTGAGATGAAGACTCAAGCTGAAGCCAGGCGCTTAATTGAGCCACCCAGGCGCCCAAAGAGACTAATTTTTTTAAACTAATACTTTCTGAGCTCTTCTATGACCAGTCCCTTTGCATAAATTCACCTCCTTAATCCTCAGAGAAAATGTTATGTCAGGTCAGTTTCAGCGATAAGAGTGTACCTCTGAGAACAAAGCAGACCCAGAAAGCCTGCTACATTTTTCCAGATTCTATTCAGGGACAAAGTTTGGAAGTCTCCAACAAAGTATCCACACGGAGTTAAAGCTGTCTGCACAGGAGATCCTCTCCTTCCCTGCTTTCTCACCCCCGCTGCTGTCCTGAAACTGCCCTGCAGCATTATCAGGGGCCGCCCGCAGCGAAGTCCTTCACCTCACCTGACTTCTCAGCAGCACTTGAGGTCGCTGCTCATCCGTTCCTTCTCCATATGCTTTCTTCCCTTTATTCGCAGGGACACCGCATTCTTAGTTTTCCTCCTACCTTGTTGGTTGTTCCTTCTCAATGCCCCTGGTTGACTTCCTGTTCTTCCCAATCTCTCAGTTTTAGCACACGTGGTCCTTGGTCTTCTCTGCACACATTTAAAGTATTGCTATTATCAGTCTGTTCAGGCTGCTGAATCAAACTAGCAACAGACTGAGTGCCTTATAAACAACAGAAATGTATTTAACAGTTGCAGAGGCTGCAAGTCTGAGATCAGGGTGCTGGTATGTTCGGGATTTGGTGAGAGCCCTCTTCTGAGCTGTAGAACACGGACTGCTCATTGTACCCTCACATGGCAGAGAGCAGAGCCGAGAAGCAAGCTTTTCCATGACTCAGAAGGGGACTAATCCTGCAGGCTTCACTCTGACGACCTTGTCTCATGCTGATTACCTGCCAAAGGCCCCACCTCCTAACATCATCACACTGGCAGGGGTAGAGCCTCAACATATGAACAGGGCATGGGGAGACACAAACATCCAGTCCATGATAGCCAGTTACCAGTGAACTGCCTCTGTGCTGAAGTCACACTGCATTGCCTACTCTACTCTAAAGGGGTTGAACCTTGCAAGTATTTCTCCTAACATGATGCTGAGTTTGCCAATAGGGAGTGCTGGAGAGACACTGCAAGAGGAAGGGGTTTCTGTTCCTGGTTCTGATTTGTTTCCATATTGCGTCTGCCTCATGACCTCCATGTGCACGTACGGGATATCCCACAACGCTCCCACGGATGGCTTCCATCCAGGTGTGCCGGCGGCTCGCAATGGTCAGAATCCCCAGTGAATCTCAAAGGTGACCCAGTGAGGGTGCTTCCTGGCCTCAGTCTGCCTGTACCCTGGCGGGGCATTTCCTGCTTCCCCAGTGATCACAGACCAGCACCGGCCTAAGGAAACCAAGCAGATTTCTCTGCCACCCAATGAGCCACTATGAAACCTTCTCCAAGGAGGTCCAGAAGCCAGCCTTGGGGAGGAGTCTGCCTTCCAAATGTGTCCTTTTTTGAGCACTCTGCCCCTAGTCCAAGGTTCAACGTTCTCTCTAGCCCTTTATACTTAATCCTTTGTTATCCATGAAATCTTTACCTTAAATTTGCCCTCTTCACATCACTGTATAATTTTTAGCTCCTAGATCATGACAGACATGCCCTTGGTGATCTTACCTATCTATTCTCACAACTTCAAATGTCAACTCTATGCCTACAACCTCCAGCTCTTTCTCTCTCTCTCGAACTTGACTCAAAATACATCTGCCCACTGAATATCTGCACTGGGACATTAATAGAGCCAATCTGTCCAAATGGCATTCCTGATAGCCCAGCACAGCTTGCTGTATCCACAGCCTTCCTCCACATTGATCAACAACCCAACCTTCCCTTCCGCTCACATCAAAGACTTTGGAGTCATCAATGACTTCTCTGTCTCACCCTCACATTAAAGCAGCCTATTAATGCCACCTTTAAACATATGTTATTGGGACACTGGAGTGGCTCAGTCAGTTAAGCTTCCGATTCTTGGGTTTAGCTCAGATCATGATCTCACAGTTTGTGGGATTGAGCCCCATGTCAGGGTCTGTGCTAACAGTGTGGAGCCTGCTTGGGATTCTCTCTCCCCCCTCTCTCTGCCCCTCCCCTACTCATGCTCACTCTCTCAAAATAAACTTTAAAAATATATAAGTAAAATAATGCAATTAATTATATTCTATATAATAAGTATATGCATAATAAATGATAATAGCATAAGTAATTAATAGCATAAATAATATATGCTATTACTAAACTTGCTTCTTACCATACCACCCCCTCCTTGCCTGGATTCTTGCAATAGCCTCAGGATATACTCAACACAACAGTCAGAGCAACCTTTCAAAACACATCTTGTCACGGGTGCCTGGGTGGCTTAGTCAGTTAAGCATCCAGCTTCAGCTCAGGTCATGATCTCACAGTCTGTGAGTTTGAGTCCCATATAGGATTCTGTGCTGAGGATTCTGTGCTGACAGCTCAGAGCCTGGAGCCTGTTTCCAATTCTGTGTCTCCCTCTCTCTCTGCCCCCCCCCAATTCATGCACTCTCTCTCTCTCTCAAAAATAAACGAGCATTAAAAAAATTTTTTTTGAACACATCTCGCCACTCCTTTGCTCAAAATCCTAGCAATGGCTGCCAAAAGGCAAAGCCCAAGTCCTTGAAAGGGACCACCCTACATCTGCCATCTTCAAGCTGCCCACCCAGGCACCCCAGGACAGCACATTGCATCCACAGGGGCACCACAGGGTAGTTTCCATTTTCTGGGTTAACGTGGCAATATCTGACAGATACAGTCACGAGGACAGTAAGGGCACCAGGAGCCAGGAAAGTCTGGGAATCTGTGCCCCACGAGATCATGACTCTGGTCTCATCCACAGCACTCTTCATCTCCCTACCACTCCACTCTGCCGCCAAAGCCTCCGCAGCCGTGCCTCACACACTCCTGCCTTGGGGCCTCTGCACTCGCCGCCTGTCCATTCGCCTAAGACACTCTGACTTCTAAGTGGGAAACACACCTAAAGGAGTGGCTAACTTCTGCACCTCCTTTAAGATTTGCTGAGGGCACCTGAGTGGCTCAGTGGAGCATCCACCAGACTTCAGCTCAGGTCATGATCTCACAGTTTGGGAGTTCAAGCCCCATATCGAGCTCCATGCTATCAACTTGAAGCCTGCTTTGGATCCTCTGTCCCCCACCCTCTCTCTGTACCTCCCTTGCTCACACCCTCTCTCTCAAAAATAAATATTTGGGGCGCATTGGGTGGCTGAGTCACTTAAGCATCTGACTCTTGATTTCAGCTCAGGTCATGATCTCATGGTTCATGTTTGACCCCATGTCAGGCTCTGTGCTAACAGCACAGAGGCAGCTTGGAATTCTCTTTCCCTCTCTCTCTGCCTCTACACTGCTCTTTCTCCCTCTCTCTGAAAAATAAATAAAAAACAAACATTTAAAAATAAACTTTTTTTTTTTAATTAAAAAAACTGCTCAAATGTCACCTCCTAACAAGGTCCTTGCTCACTGTCTGCCTTAGTCAGCCCGGGCTGGGCACCACTGAGTGGGTGTCCTAATCAACAGTTTACTTTCTGGAGGCTTGAAGTTCAAGAACAAGGTGCCAGCTGATCAGGTTTCTGCTCAGGACTCTTCCTAATCCGCAGACAGCCACATCCTTGCAGTATCCACTGTAGGGGCACAGAGCAGGCTGCCCCAAGATGGGCCACTTTAGCATAAAGATTATGTTGACTTAGAAGTAATTAAAACCCAGCAGATGCAAGAAAAGCTGCCTAAACTTACATTAGGAAGGAGAGCCTGTACCGGAGAGCTATTAAGAGAGGCTCCCCTTTACCTAAGGAACTTACCTGCATAATAGGGCAACCTTATTTTTCCAAACATCTTTCACCTCCCTGCTAATGAGCTTCTTCTCTTCCCATCTTCAGGCTCTACCCCTCTCCTAACCTCCTGAGTTCTTGTTGCTTCATTGTCTTCAGAATTTCCTATGTGGACTCCTCATATTCATACCCCTTAAATTTTACCTTCTCTTACTAATGTCTCATGTCAATTTGATTCTAAATTCAGCTCTAGAAGGACCATAGGGCAGAGGAAGGTGTTCCTCCCTGACACTTTACGGCCTTTCCTCAAAGCCTGTGCCCAGAGAAAGCTCTCTGGTGTCTCTTCTCACGAGGACACTGATCCCATGGGATCTGGGCTCCCCCTACTTTTTTCTCTCCTTTAACCTTAATTACTTCTTTGGAGCCCATCTCCAATTACAGCCACATTGGGGGTTAGGGCTTCAACATGGGATTTGGGGGAGGACACACACATTCGGTGCATACCACCACCCTCTCCCTCCCTAACACTCCTCTACCTCCTTCAACTTGCTCTTTTTTTCCCACAAGTTGTACCTTTTTCTCGTACTCTGAATATCTTCAGGATCTAGTATTGTTTAATGTATAGAAGAAATTATACGAAGATAGAGTCTTGGTCTACTTAATTCACGTGTATCATAGATCAGAGCCTATCACATCATAGGTGCTCAAAATTACTTGTTGAAGATGAACATATGGGAGAGGGGAAAAGTGAGGGAGGGAAACAAACCACAAGAGACTCTTCATGATAGAGAACAAACTGGGTGTTGATGGAGGGAGATGGGTGGGGGATGGGCCAAACAGGCGATGGGCACTAAGGAGGGCGTTTGTGATGAGCACTGGGTGTCGTACGTAAGAATCAATGAATTCTACTCCTGAAACCAATAACCATATGTTAACTAACTAGAATTTAATAAATATTTGGAAAGGAAAAAAAAATACCCGCTGAACGATTAGTTGAAGAATGAGAGAAAATATCGCCTCTTCCTCAACCCCTTGCTCCTTCTTTTCTCCTTGCACATCGCAAAGGAAAGAAAAAGAAACATGCATAAGTAGTCAATCAAGGTCTGGTTGCCAAGTGGAATGAAACTAACTCTACCATCCACAAGTCACTTAACTTATGAGACCATTTCCTCACCTGAAGCTTGAAGACCGTCTGCCTAGGTATTAACCAGGAGAATGTGCCATGCCTGCTGTAAACAGCTACAAAAACTACAAAAACTTACTGCTCACAGTTCTGGAGGCTGGAAATCTGAGATCCGGGCGCTGACGGGGTCAGGAGAGGACCCCCTTCCAGGGCACAGACTTGGGTCTCAGTGCTTCATAAAGGTGGTATATACAGGGTTCACCCCCAAAGACCCACCTCCTACTACCTTAACAGGGGCATTAGGGCTCCAGCATATGAATTGGGGGATGAGAGGGTTCAGACTGTAACACTGGGTGACTGAACAAGTCAGTCCTACTTCTCTGAGCCCCATCTTCTTTCCCGTAAAACTTATATCATTTTGAAGTTGTTGGGGAACAAAAATATCCCCCCTTCAAAGGTCCTTCAAGGTGGACTACGAATCAAATTGACATGAGACTGATTAACATAATATCTAATTTAAGAGTACATGTACAGGGAATCCACACAAACACGGACATTCCAAAGATAGGCAAAATGCGGTAGAGAAGTCATCCTAAACTAAGGAGCAGGGGTACGGGTATGGGACTTCGAAGGGAAGGAATGTAATTCACAGGCAAAGGAGCAGATGTTGGGGTGCCTGGGGCGGCTCAGTCAGTTGAGCGTCCGACTCTTGATTTGGGCTCAGGTCATGGTCCCAGGATCAAGACCTGCATCAGGCTCTATGCTAAGTGTGGAGCCTGCTTAAGATTCTCTCTCCCTCCCTCTGCCCCTCTCCCCAATTTGCGCACTCTCTCTCTAAAATAAAGTAAGTCTTAAAAAAAGAGCAGATGTTTGGTAATTAGATGTTTGCCCTATCATATAAATGGATCACTCAGATAAAATTTATCTCTGCTAAAAACTCTTATTCTGGGAAAGACCCCCAGTTTCGAATCTGCTATGTAGTTACGAGAGGGTTAAAGGTTTCCCTTGAGCCCACGGGGTCTAGACTGCCTTCAGCTCAAAATATTTTTCATGCCAATGTAGCCCAACTTGGGGTGGCCTGCCCTTGGCCCCTACAAAATATAGTGTCAAAAACCAGAAAAGACTTCTCAAATAATTAAACATAGAAATGCCAAATGACCAAGAACCCCACTGTATCCAAAAGAACTGAAAACAGGTATGACATAAATGCTCACAGCACTATTTACATCAGGCAAAAGGTGGACACAATCCAAGTTTCAACATGTGAATGGGTAAACTAGTTGCAGTATACACCAACAATGAAACACTGACCCCAAAAAGGAACGAAGCCCTGATATCTGACAACATGGGTGAACCTGGAAAACATGCGAAGTGAAAGAGGCCACATATAAAAGGCTGCATATCATGGTTCCACTCACATGAACTTTCCAGAACAGGGAATATCATAGACATCAAAAGCACACTAGCGGTTGCCAGGGCCTGGAGGCACGGGTAATGAGGAGTAACTGGTTTTGGGTTTTTTACATTTATTTATTTTTGAGAGAGAGAGAGAGAAAGAAAACAAGCAGAGGAGGGGTAGAGAGAGACGGAGACACAGAATCTGAAGCGGACTTCAGACTCTGAGCCATCAGCATACAGAGCTCGACCCCCCAAACCGTGAGCTCGTGACCGGAGTCGAAGTCAGACGCCTAACCGAGCGGCCCAGGTGCCCCAAGGAGTAACTGCTTAGTGGGCATGGGTTTAATTTTGGAACAGATTTTGGATCTAGAATGAGGTATTGGTTAAAGAATTCTGGGAACACACTAAATGCTATTGTTTTTCCTTTTAAAATGCTTAATTTTATTTGAATGTTGGCCCAATAAAAATTGTAAAGGATCAAAAAGGGGGCACCTGGGTGGCTCAGTCAATTAAGCATCTGACTTCAGCGCAGGTCATGATGTGGGTCGGGAGTTGGAGCCCTGCATGGGGCTCTGTGCTGACAGCTCAGAGCCTGGAGCCTGCTTCAAATTCTGTGTCTCCCTCACTCTCTGCCTCTCCCCTGCTCACACTGTGTTTCTCTCTCAAAAATGAATAAACATTAAAGAAAAAAAAAAGAATCAAGAAGGAAGGGTATCTGGTGGCAGCCTGTCGGTTAAATGTCCAATTCCTGATTTTGGCTCAGATCATGAGCTCACAGTTTGCAAAATTAAGCCCTGTGCCAGGATCCACACACTGGTATGAGCCTGCTTGGGATTCTCTCTCCCTCTCCCTCTCTCTCAAAATAAACAAATACTTAAAAAAAAAAAAAAGGAAAGGAAAGAAAACGCACAGTGGGGTCCTTTATAAACAGCAGCCACCTGGTGACTGGGCTTCTGGGCTGTTTCGCTCCCTACTGGCAATGAAGAGGGTGATTTCTTTCTCTGGGTCTGTTTCCTCATCGGCACAATGGCCAGACGCGATCAGATCACCATTCTTCACGGGCACAGCCACGATGGGCCACGTGGAGCGCTGCTTGCAAGTGCACAGGGCCGTCCAGCCGCCTCTGCATTCTGACGGGCCCCCGCAGGGACTGTGCCTGTGTTCAGACTGAGTCCACCCACCTCTCCCATGACTACATTCATCAACCACTGTATTTTAAGCCACAGTTGATCACAAAAGACAACACCATAAATGAAGTGTGTTTATTAGGAAGATAAACTCCAAATAACCACGAGTAGCTCTGAAGTACACTTGGCAACCTCACAGGACAAGACGCCTTACCGGAGTCCACGGGATTCTGCTTACACCACAAAAGGAGCTTTAAGGCAGTTCGATCTGGTGGCTACAGAAACGATGTCTGTGACATAAACAGAACATTCAACAAACACTACGGCCCCCGAAAATCCCCCATATCACAAATCTCTGAACTAGTCAGGTCAACAGCCACTGTCAAGGACAGAGAATGCAAGTCGCAAATGCAATTCAGGAGGATGCAGACCCAGAGGGCCTGCTGGGTACCTCCCAAACTTGCGCAGCTCACAGGTCGTCTGTGCTGTCACAGGCCTCCACCCTCCGCCTTATCTCACGTGAGCATGCACACTGTCCTGGGAGACAACGCAGATCAGGGGAGAGGTCAAGCAGGGCTCACTATCTCGTACCACAAACCAGATGACAGAAAACGCAGGACCCACACAGACACACTGAGATACAGGACTTTTCTGGCAGGTCTCCGGCAGGCACGGAGATGAAGCTTAAAAATACGCCAGGGTGAGCTCCGTCTTTCCCTCCGTGGTCACCACCTGGACGAGGCTCCCTGAGCTCGGTCGGTTTTTCTCGATGATCCAGTCGTGGAAGGTTCTAGAACAAAGAAGATAAGCCTCACATTTCAAAGCAAAACTCTCGAGGACGCATGCTTATCTTCACATCTGTGGCTTGGGGTAGAGGACAGCAGCAGGAGCTGTGAAAGGCCCATGGGGACACAGAGCCAGGTCCCCCATGACCTCAGTACTCGTTCTAACGTCCGAGGGGCAGCATGCGGTGAGATTTTAACTTCGGTTTTTATATTTTTCTTCATCATTAGAATCCTTTGCAACACAATAGTATGACGTTAAGTGATTTAAGATTGTAATTAGTTAATTCTAAGAGAAAGACACATACATAATAACTTTGTCATTTAAAAAAAATTTTTTTATGTTTTATTTATTATTGAGACAGAGAGAAACAGAGCATGAGTGGGGGAGGGTCCGAGAGAGAGGGAGACACAGAATTTGAAGCAGGCTCCAGGCTCTGAGCTGTCAGCACAGAGCCCGATGCGGGGCTCAAACTCACAAACTGTGAGATGGTGACCTGAGCTGAAGTCGGCCGCTTAACTGACTGAGCCACCCAGGCGCCCCTGTCATTGAATTTTCAAGTCCCACAAATGATGCCATGATTTCTGGAACAAAGGATGGCTGTCCCAGCCACGCTCTGTGGCTCCACGGCTCAGCACCAATTCAGAAACGTGACCCTCGGTGTTCCACTTAAAATCCAAGTCATAGATGCTTTTGAAAGTACTGGCTTTTAAAAAGAAGCTCAGGGGCGCCTGGGTGGCTCAGTCGGTTAAGCGACTGACTTCGGCTCAGCTCATGATCTCGCAGTTTGTGGGTTTGAGCCCCGCATCGGGCTCTGTGCTGACAGCTCAGAGCCTGGAGCCTGCTTTGCATTCTGTGTCTCCCTCTCTCTCTGACACTCTCCTGTTCACGCTGTCTTTCTCTCTCAAAAACAAATAAATGTAAAAAAAAAAATTTCTTTTAAAAAGCTCAAATGTAAAACACAATTCAAACCTCCGGAGGCAGAAATAACTGTGGGCCTAGTTACAACCACAGGCCCTGCAGTCACACTTACCTGGGTCAGATCTTAGCTCTGCTATGCGGTCTTGGACACAATATTTCTCCCACTCGCCCTCCATGCCTCAAGTTCCCAAATCTTAAAGAAACATGGCAGGACCTCCCTCAGTGACTTGCTATGAACATTAAATAAGATTATAATTAGGGGCACCTGGGTGGCTCAGTTGGTTAAGTGTCTGACTCCTGATTTAGGTTCAGGTCATGATCTCACGGTTCATGAGTTCGAGCCCCATGTCAGGGAGTGCAGCACCTGCCTGGGAGTCTTTCTCTCACCCTCAGGATTCTCTCTCTCTCCCCATCGCTTTCTCTGCCCCTCCCCCACTCTCTCTCACAACTAAATAAACTTTAAAGAAAAAGATAGTAGTTAAAATGGTGTGTGATGGCACATAACAAGTGCTATATAAATACTGGTTCCAAACATAAAAGTCCCAAATGCCTCTCAATTTAATTAAAATGAGACGTGACGGCAGGCCAGAAGCACACTCCAAACTCTGCAAACATCTCGTTCACACAGCTGTCAGAGTGGCAGACACACCGGCGGGAGGGGGTAAGGCCATCCCCCCGTGGGGAGCACCCAGCCTAGCACCCAGTCCACAGCGGGTACTCGGTGAATACGTACTTACCACAGAGAGGGCTGTGGGGAACTGAGATCTAAATTTTTTTTTGTTAATGTTTTTTGTTTATTTTTGAGAGACACAGAGAGACAGTGCAAGCAGGGGAGGGTCAGAGAGAGAGACACACAGAATCTGAAGCAGGCTCCAGGCTCTGAGCCAGCTGTCAGCACAGAGCCCGACGTGGGGCTCGAACCCACGAACCATGAGATCTGACCTGAGCTGAAGCCGGACGCTTAACCAACTGAGCCACCCAGGGGCCCCAGGAACTGAGATCTAGACAAGCACAGAAGGGTGAGAAAGCCAACCTTTCTCCATATTCACACATGGGTCAATGCGATTTCAGGAACACAGGACACTTCCTGGGGGGTGTGGCTCAGCACTAACTCAGACACAGGAGCCCAGATGTGCCCTAGATCACGTCAGACTCCCACACTGCTCCCCGTTAGCAGAGACGATGACATTAGCAGGAACAGAGTTTAGGAAGCACTTGCTACAGGTTAGATATTGTGCCAATCACCACCACATTTAATCCTCCTGGTAGTTATTACGGACTCCATTATAGAGAAGGGGAAACTGAGGCCTAGAACAGTCAGACAACATGCTCAGGCTGGTCAGCTCTCATATCGACACTGTCCACCCCTCCCCTCTGAGATTCACACTGATGTGTGACATACCCTCCAAGGCCTGGGAACCTCATAAAGCAATGTGTACGAGGAAGCCACGAGAAAGCCTCGTCTGTAAAAGGCAGAGAAATGGGGCTGGAAGCTGCTGTCACAGTCAGGATGTCAATACTCACTCAACCAGGAACTCCAACGGCGTCCAGGAACTGAAGTCTGCCTCGGGCATGGACTTCCTGTTCATCGGGGTGTCCAGGGTAACCCTGCAGGGCACAGAGACCAGCTTGTCATGTGTGCCTCCCTTCTGTAAGAATTACAGCTGCTCCAGTCCCCCATAGCCAGGAACACGCACCCCGAGCCGCTGGCACCAAGGGTGGCCGCGTGTACACGGGGAGATCGTTTGAGGACAGCAGGGGAGAGGCCAGGAAGCCCTCTACGAATTCAGAGATCACATCCGAGCACCGTTCAGTGAGGTGCTCTGTGACTCACCCTCCAGACAGGAACAAAACAAAAGAGCCTTTTTAAAAATAGAGTCTTGGGGCACCTGAGTGGCTCAGTCTGTTAAGTATTCGGCTTCAGCTCAGGTCATGATCTCATGGTTCATGCGTTCGGGCCCCGCATCAGGCTCTGTGCTGACAGCTCAGAGCCTGGAGCCTGATTCAGATTCTGTGTCTCCCTCTTTCTCTGACCCTCTCCCATCTCTCTCTGTCTCTCAATAATAAATAAATGTAAAAACAAATGTTTTAAGAAAAAAGAAAAAGAAAAATGTAATCTTGCCTTTTCTTAATAGTCTTTATTAAAGTAAACTGCTGGTGGTTTATATCTTTATTTACTCCCTAAAATGTAGCAGACTTATTTCTCAGGATTTTTGAAGTATAATAATAATATAATTACAATTAGGGGGAAAGGACAATCTCATCTTTCGTTTTGGGGCTGTTTCCTTTGAAACCTTATAATTTTCAGCAAGAGGATACAGAACTCAGATATGGGACTCTTCCAGAACATTCCGCCTCAGAAATCAATCAAAATAGCTGGGAGGGAGCAGGTCACAAAATCACAGAAGCTCACAAACAAAAGGCAAGTGGAAAGCCCTGTACCCGATGGGTCCCAACGTCCCTTTTAGCACCGCAGGCAAGAGACCAGCTGGTTGGTGCTGGGATCCTTCCAGCAGGAAGGAATCCCACCCCCAAAGCAGCTGGCTTGCCTGGGACCGCTGACAGGGACCTTCTTCCAGGTCACAAATAGGGACGTCTCCCAGTTCCCGTATTCTCCCTCAGACACCACTGCTCCCCCCCACCTCCCCAACGCACAAATACACACAGGCAAAGACTAAATACAATCTCTCTTCCACTGGCCTTACAAGGACTTGGAAGAATAGAAATATTAAAAAGAAATGCATAGACTAATAAGGAGGGACAGAGGCACAGATGGAGGAAAGGAAAGAAAACAAGAAGAGGAAGACAGACAGATCATCCCCCCAGCCAACCATCCTGGACAGCCGGGTACTCCAACACCTGAAAAGTATCTCCAGGGCCTCTGGAGAATGTGAGACGCCAAGGTGACAGGGTACCCAAGTCCCTGGTGGAAAGCTACTCAGTGTTAACTCCGGCAGCGGGGCAGAGGCGGGCGGAGCGAGCGGGAGCCCCGGCCACTCACGGGAGCACGGCGACGGCCGCAGAGCCGGGAGGCATGCCGCTGTTCTTCCCGGCGAGGCTCTGGCAGAGCTGATGAACGGCGCCCTTGGCCATGCCGTAGCCAATCATCCCTGGGGAGGGGGGAGAAACAGTTCAGTGACCAGGGCGCACCGCTAGTGTGTCCAGACAACACCACGCCAGGCTGGGAAGATGAGAACGGACAGCTGTGCAGAGAAAGTGAAAGGGACACAGTATCCAAGTGCACCTGCTACTCACCTGGCAGCTGGCATTTACCATGAAAACCATGAGGTTCATCTTATTTTTACTGCTGAGCAAATGGAGGCGTGGCCAGGGTAAGTGATGTGCCCAGGCTCACACACAGACTTGCACCGAGGCTCAAGGCCAGGCAAGAGCTGAGTCTAAACCCTCACTCAGATCAGTAACTCATGGGTGAGATGGAGCACTCATCTGGAATGCACGCTGCCCAAGTTCAAATCCCAGTTCTTCCACTTACCACTAAAGAAATCCCAGGCAAGTTCTCAAAACCGTTCTGAGCTTTAGTTACCCCATCTGTAAAATGGGGATAAACTACTTAATTGTGGGCTCGGTACAGGGTAGTCGCCCAATAAATGTTTCCATCAAATTAACAGAAGTAATGTGGCCCAGAGTCCCACTGGCTGTTTAAAAATACCGCGGTTGAACAATTTCATGTAAGTATACATGCTACCTATTCATCTTCCTTTCTTTCCGCTGGTCGATGAATGTTTGCTGACTGAATGAAGAAGCAAGGCATGCCTTTTCTAGGACCAGTTTCTATGTGTCCCACGAACATGGGGCAGGAGCCAAGTCTCCCTCCTATGTCCCCCACAGCACGTGGATTCTCACGAACCAACAACAAAGAAGCATGGTTAGTTGCTGTAAACACCTCTCCTCCTTCTGAAAATCTTTCAGAGACCAGCAGCCTCCTTAAAATACCCCAGCGCACATGCCGTTCAAAGAGTAACAGATGAAGAGGCCTCGAAAGTCCAGGGGGAGGTGGGGATCACAGCCCAGCCGAGGACCCAATCACTAGCCTCTTCAACAGCAACCTGGAGTTACCAAAGAGGGTCAAGGTCTCAAACAGTTACTTACAGGCACAAGAAGGTTTCACTAATTCTGGCTTCTCTGTTTAATCAGACACAGGAAGCCAACAGTGATATAAAGATCTAACTCAGTGATTAAAATAAACCAGCGCACAAATCTTATTCTCCCGGTCCCAGGCCCCGGCAGATGCCTAGGGTCCCCTGTTCATTCGATCCAAACAAAATGATGCAGAAAGAAACAAGCAACCAGCCGCAAGCTACCAGCAGCCCTAACGGGTTGATTCCACGGGATTCTACATGATGTTGGTGGGGATCATTTGCAAGATGCAAAAAGAAAACAAAATTTTTCATTAAAAAGATAAATACTTTTCCTCTCAATTATAAAGTGACCAATGTAGTCCCTAAGGACGGATTCCCAAACACAGCACAGATCCCTAAGTCCCTAGGTGGTAAACAAGCCATCACCGTCAGTCTGATAGTTCATCGGCCATGAGACAGTCTATAAATACGAGCCTGAACACAGGACGGTGGGGTTTTCTGAGTACCTTTCCGAGTGGAAACTTTCCAGTTCAGAACAACCCTTCCTGTGCTTGAAGGACCACTAACGCTGTCTGTCATTTGCTTTTGGATTATAGCTGAATTTCCCCAGATGACTCGGGATGGGAATCAAAGTTAAAAGACTTCATGACTCAGATAAATTTCACGACATCTAAGAACTTAAAGATGAGCAAGATTATTAACATCTGAGGCAGAAATAACTGGGATTCTTAAAAGTCAGTCTGGAATAAATAATAAAAGTTCACATTTAAGACTGACTCTATAATATCTTTCCAAGCCACTAAGAGATTTGCAAGTCACAACCACCATATAGAGGAGGTATTATTATTTACCCCCATTTTACAGATGACAAAACTAGGGCTCAGAGAGGTTAAGTAATTTGCCAACTATTGCACAGAAGTGGCAAAACCACAACAGAAAACCAACCGGTATAGTTCTAAGCCT
>NC_043700.1:181594328-181605499 GCF_006229205.1 Suricata suricatta | reverse complement strand
AGCTTTGGCTCAGGTCATGATCTCACGGTTCATAAGTCTAAGCCTGCAGCCGGTTTCGGATTCTGTGTCTCCTCTCTCTCTGCCCCTCCCCTGCTCATGGTCTGTCTCTCTTTCCTTCAAAAATAAATAAACATTAAAAATTTTAAATGTTTATTTTTTTGAGAGAGAGGGTGCATGCAAGCGAGGGAGGGGCAGAGAAAGGGAGACAGAGGATCCCAAGTGGGCTCTGCACTGACAACAGAAAGCCCCATGTGCAGCTTGAACTCACGACCCCAGGATCAAGATCTGAGATGAAGTCAGATGCTTAACCAACTGAGCCACCCAGGCACCCAATCTCCTCCTATTTTTTTAAATTTTTTAATTCTTTTTATTTATTTTTGAGAGACAGAGAGAGAAAGTGCAAGCAGGGGAGGGTCAGAGAGAGAGGGAGACACAGGATGTGAAGACAGGCTCCAGGCTCTGAGCTAGCTGTCAGCACAGAGCTTGACACGGGGCTCACACCCACGAAAACACGAGATCATGACCTGAGCCAAAGTCAGACGCTTAACCAACTGAGCCACCCAGGCGCCCCCTCCTCCTTTTTTAAAAAATTTTTGTATGTTTTTTATTTATTTTTGAAAGACAGAGAGAGACAGCTGGAGCAGGGGAGGGTCAGAAAGAGAGGGAGACACAGAATCCGAAGGAGGCTCCAGGCTCTGAGCTAGCTGTTAGCACAGAGCCCGTTGTGGGGCTCGAACCCAGAAACCAGGAAATCATGACCTGAGCCAAAGCCGGACACTTAACCGACTGAGCCACCCAGGAGCCTCCCTCTCCTTTTTTTAAAGAAAAGTTTACTCAGGTAATGAAGATAGACTTTCTGACTCCCTGTGCTATCATATCCCGCCTCACTTAAATTTCGTTAGCCTCATCCCAAAGGGAGTGCTATGGGTTGAACTGTATCCCCCTCCCCCCACCATCCCTGGCCAAAATCATGTGCTGAAGGCCTAAACTTCAGTATCTCAGAAAGTGATTGTATTCAGAGACGGCCTCTAAAGGGGTAATTGAGTTAAAATGAAGTCTTGAGAGTGGACCTAATGCAATCTGACTGGCTCCTTACAAGTCAAGGACATCAGGACACGGACACACACAGAGGGACGTCGTGTGGGGACAGCCATCTGCAAGCCAAGGAGAGAGGCCCCAGAAGAAATGCACCCTATCAGCACCTTCATCTCATACTTTCCAGCCTCCAGAAACTGTGACAAAATAAATCCCACGGTCCATTTTCAGGGCAGACCCCCAGGAAACACACAGGGAGTAGAAATCCAAAGGAAATCACAGATCTGTTCTGGCGCGGCAGAAAAAGCACACAATTCAGAAATGATCAGGGTTTTGGTTCTAAGTAAAATTACAGCTTACTTATTACATAATGACAAGGTACTGCACCTAAGTTCTAGTTCGCTTCCCCGTAGATGACAAAGGTAGTAACGATCCACCACCGGGTTAAATGAGAACATATGTGAAAGGAAACAGGCGCTCTGAGAAGAGCCGCCAAGTGCTGGGCACTACGTACACGTCGATGCCTCTCCGGCCTCACAGCTACGCTCCAGGGAGGTGTTCCTACGGCAGACTGACCAGACGACGGCAGAATTTGGTCAATGGCCTCAAATAATCTGTTTGAAGCCACGGAGCTAAGAAGGGGCAGAATCCACAGCCAGCTTCTCCTACCCGACAGCCCCCACCATTTCCAGGGGCTGAGCCGCTTCTCGGGGACACACGAACAGTGTGATGGTGATGAGACTTGTTCAATACCCAGTTAGTATCTACCTCCTCACCAATCATGCCCTGGGTGGATCCCAGATGAACGAAGTGGGGGGAGGCCCCGATGACAGGACTCTGCAGCCACCACGCACATGACAACGCAAACAGAAGGCGTCAGGAGTACTTCCCCGAAAAAAAGCCAGGCCTAAGGGAAGCACAGTCCTCCAGCTGTAAAGCATCCAGGAGGCTAAAGGGCTCCCAGCTAAAGGGCTAAGGAAGCGCCCAGCAGCCCAGTGAGGGCGAGCACTCCCATTTCACACACTGGGAAATGAAGGCTTACCGGGAGTCCCTTCCAGGGCGGCCTTGGCACCAGCCAGGGTGAGGAGGCCTCCTTCCTTGAGGTGCCTGGTGGCCAGGTGGCTGGAGATGGTCGACGTCCACATGCTCTGCTTCCACATCAGGTCACAGTTCTTAAAGAGAGCTGAACGAGAAAACAACGTGTGAGCTGAGCATTCGCAGGGAAGAGACGGGAAGGTGAGCGCCACTCACAGCGTCCGGTGAGGAGGCGCTGACGGTCCCCGACTACAAGGTCTAGTACAAAATAGCCCAGCGCCTGTGCTCAGAGCGACCTGGGTTCGAGTCCAGACCATGTGATTCCCCGAGACTCAGTTTCCTCACCTGTAAGGTGGTTAAATTTTAGCCAATAAATGAGGACTGTTAACAAATGAAACTAAACAGGCTTTAACACAGAAAATGTTCTATTTTATGAAGGGCACTAGATCTGTAATAAGAACATATACATCTAAGTCAAGTTCTACTTGTGATCAATCTGAGGCATGGACACAAAGAGAGTTTTTATAGAGCGACATTTTTTTTATGGCTGCAAGTTTAATGCCAGCTTTAAAGGCTCTTTAGAAGAAAGATGATATGACATCCATTTCCTGCTTTTTTGAACCCTCTGACCTTGCCCAGGACATGGTGGGGAAAAGTGGTAACAAGTATCACATCACCAGCTGGGCACCCAGAATCCGGAAAGAAAGCCCTCCTGATACTGGAGGAGGGGGCTTCAGTAGGTGATAACAAAGGTATTACATTTCCTGGCTGTAAAGGACTAGACAAAAAAGAAAAAAAGCGCAGATCCACATTTATCAATTCTTGTTCCCAAAACACACAGAAGGCCATCTGGGTGTCTGGCCAACCTAATCACCCCAAAAACACCAATCTTATATTTAACCGATTTCACAGAAAACCAATTCCTTTTTAAAGAGCTTTGACTTCATGGGTATAACCCCCACATTGGGCTCTGCGCTGACAGCTCAGAAGAGCGTGGAGCCTACTTCGGATTCTGTGTCTCCCTCTCTCTTTCTCTCTGCCCCTCCCCCACTCGTGCTTTGTCTCTCTCTCTCTCTCTCTCTCACTCTCTCTCTCTCAAAAATAAACATTAAAAAAAATTTTTTTAAAGAGCTTTGACTGATACACATAGAAGGAATAAAAGAATTTAAAAACTACTGACCAGGCAGATATTATCCATGGAGGCTTAAAATTCACTGGTTTAGGGAATTTGAGACCCTCAAGGTACTTAAAAATAGGATATTCACACATGATGCTGAAGTAGTATCCCACGGATCACTTACTAATTGCAAACAGAAAAACGTACCTTTACGATGGAAGGCTGATGCTACCACCTTAACCAAGCACCCAGTGCGGCATCGCTGTGGTCAGCACGGTGACCTGACAGGGGAAGCATCTCCACATGATGTCACAGGAAGCACACATCACTCAAGAGAACTTTCACTTCCAAAATGTTTAACTCAAATCTAATTAAGTCTCTAGACCTAAATTCTAGTTCACAAGTAATACCATGGACAGAGGAACAAGGTAAATGACACCTGACAGAAATGGTTGGACAAATTCAGTCTGCGCAACATTCTCTGGGAAAAGTGCCCTGGATTCAGCAAGTCTATCCCAGAAAAAAAAATTCTAGATTAAGAGACCAAAAATAACAACAAAATGTGAAGCACAAACCCTAACTAGAAAACACATTTTGATGGGAAAAAAACTACAAAAGATTTGGAAGAAATAGGGGACTCAAATACAAGTTAAGTATCATTACTCTTATAGAATTATTATTAATTTCCTTAGGTATGGTCACAGTATTATGATAACATAGGAGAATGAGTTTACTCCCAGAAGATGCATGCTGAAGTATCGTGAAATTCTATTTACTTTCAGATGTTTAACAAAAAAATACAGAATACATATGCACAAGGAAACAATAAACCACGGGTATGGCAAATGTTAATTACTGGCTCTAGATAGAGGGCACAGGGTGTTAAATGAACTGTTCTTTCCATTTTTCTGCATGCTTAAAAATTTTTCATAATAAAGAGTTGAAAAACATACTCAGTCTTCATAAATGCTTGACTTTTAGTTCTTTTTTTTTTTAAAGTTTATTTGAGAGAGAGAAAGAGAATATGGGTTTGGGGGAGAGAGAGAAAGAATCTCAAGCAGGCTCCGTGCTGTCAGCCCAGAGTCCCACGAGGGGCCCCACCTCACAAACCATAAGATCCTGACCTGAGCCGAAATCCAAAGTTGGACACTTAACAGACTGGGCCACCCAGGTGCTCCTAGAGTCCTTCTGACTTTCAGAATGATCTATTTCATACACATCCCCAGTTCCCACCCAGTAATAGGCCCTAAAAGATTGGGATGGAACAATGCTTATTTCATTCTGCTTCTACTTCAAACTTCAAACTTAACGGCCCTCTCCCTAACCCCCATTATGGGAAGTGTTTTCTTCATCTGTCAAATGGGATGTTAATCCCTACTGCACAGAATTACCAAAGGTTCATGGAGAAATACATAAAAACCTCTTTGCCAGCTGGACAAAGAGCAGAGCGGAATGAATGATTAACTCAGAAGGGACTCACACTTGGATTTGGCATTGCCCCCGGCCCATCCGCCAGCCACACAGAGGATTGCGTCCACCTTCTCTTCACCCAGGAGCTTTCCGACCTCAGCAGTCACCTTAAACAAAAGGGACAAAAAGGTGCATAAGCAGTCAGGTAAACCTAAACAGACTAATTCCTTACTGATACCTCAGTTTATTTTTCACTTCTTTTGAAGTCAGTTACCAGTACCTGGCAATTAACACGGAGGACTGATCTACAATAAGCATTTTAGACAGTGAAGCCAACCAACTACATTTCAATGTGATTTTTAGAAAGCAATCCAGAGTCTTCTTTTGGGAGGGTTAGGACATATGCATCCCTGGGATAGAATAATGAATAAAGAAAAGCAGGAAGAGGCTTTTGAAAAATCACCAAGAGCTTCAATGCCCACAGCTAACCTTCTGGTATATTTCTTTCCAGACTTTCTTCACACATCACAGAATCATAATCTGAGATAATTCTTTTATAATTCTTCTCTCCTCTCTCTACAAAAATCCCTTTAACTGCAGCTCCAAATCAAAAATGCCAACAAGAAATATTTTTAAAAAGAGTAACAAAAAAGTCAACTACCCTTGCTGTAAAAAAAATAGTCCATGGCAAAACGTTGGTAAATACCAGGTTCGTGGGTGACCATTTCTCTCTTCACTTTTCTTTGAAATTTGTAAAGTGCTGAAAATATATACATGTCATTTTGCTACAATTTATTAAAACAAAAATCTAGCAAGACAGGCAAGTCTGGCCATTGACCACTTTCAATTTCTCCAGAATGGCTGAGCTGACCTAACCCAAGACCCTGTATCTTTGCCAGGGGCAACATTTACTCCCCTACCTCTTTCCCCAGCCATTTCTGAAGCTTCAAATCACTCCTTCGAAGAGAACGCCATGGCAATGGAACCCAATCTTTCTTCTCCCTACACCCCATACCTACACCTTTCCTTTTAAGAAATTCCTGAATTTCCTTTGGCCTCTACTCATGAGTTATATCACCTAAACCTGCCTTACTTTTGTTGACCTTCCTCCTGTTACCCTGGTTGCCAGGCTGCCCCTGCCCCTCATTCTTTTTTTTTTTTTTTTAATTTTTTTTAAGGCTTTTTATTTATTTTTGAGAGACAGAGAGAGACAGCATGAGCAGGGGAGGGTCAGAGAGAGAGGGAGACACAGAATCTGAAACAGGCTACAGGCTCTGAGCTAGCTGTCAGCACAGAGCCCGATGTGGGGCTCGAACCCACGAACCGTGAGATCTGACCTGAGCCAAAACCGGACGCTTAACCAACTGAGCCACCCAGGCGCCCCCCCTGCCCCTCATTCTTAAACCAAGTCCTGTTACCAAGAGCCCAGATCCCAGCTGCCGGAAGTTGGCTCTCTCCCGACATCTGTATGTACACACAACCTTGGACATGTTTCTCTTTTCAGGGATATGGAGCCTGGAGGAACAATGCACCTGTTTGACTTTTTTTTTTTACAACATCTATGCCTTTAATTCCTCCCCCTTAAATTCTGCTCTCTGCCCAAGGGTTTTCCATAGACATAATGCCTTCCTCATGTCTTATCTCCAGTCTCTAGTAAATTTCCTGCCTAGGGGGCCAATTTTACATGTACTAGGATTAAATTTCCTCTTCTGCAGCCTTAAAAACAAAAACTTGATGTCATGCTGTTTGTCCAAAAATTCTTAATTGGGTGGAGGGGTTAGGGAGGGCTAAAGGTTTTAAAATCTGAATTTGTAACAACTAAGGCACTTCTCCATCTTTGTCTTTACAATGCACTGTCAAGTCTCACATGCGGGCAATTTCAAAAGCACACATGGCATCAGAAACCTGGAATTAACAGAAGAGCCAGTGACAGACACCGATCACAGAGAACCACAGCCAGAAGGGCTGCCACCCATTTCTAAAAGGAGATCAGTCAGAAACACGTTTCGTGAGCGTCACAGATTTTAAGCAAGTTGATGTGAATAAAGTACTCAGGATGGTGTCTGACACATAACAACACCTTGTTGGGTTTTATTATTAGGCCCACTAAGGCCATCAGGTACATTACATTAAGTACAGGAAACATTAGGATCAGATTAAGAAAAGTAAAAACAAAAATCTATATTCTGGAAGAAGTCAGCTAGCTTTTTATATTTATATTAAGTAAATATAAATATAAATATAAATATAATAAATATTAAAAGCATCTTTGAAACTGATGCTTTAGAAAGAGTGAATAAGCAGGAGAGTATGCTAAGTATGGGCTTTTTTTTGGTTTAATTTTTAGACTTCTACATGTATGTATTGGGGGAAATGGACTGCAAGGAAATATTACAAACAAAACATTAACTGCACAGTGGGACTAAAAATGATTTCCCCCTTCTTTTTGCTTAATTGTATTTTCTACATCATACAAGTACCACTTTTAAAATTTAAAATATTCGTGGGGCAGCTGGGTGGCTTGGTCGGTTAAGCACCCATCTCTCGGTTTCAGCTCAGGTCATGATCTCACAGTTCAGGGGTTTGAGCCCCACATCGGGCTCTGTGCTGACAGTGTGGAGCCTGCTTGGGATTCTCTCCCTCTCTCTCTGCCCCTCCACTGTTCACATGCTCTCTCTCTCTTTCTCAAAATAAACTTTAGAAAAAAAATTTAAAACACAGCTAAGAACCACTAAACATCAGACCCCCAATAGTGTTCAGATTACTGGGGAGAACCTAACTAATCAAAAAGGAACTGAAGTTGGTAATAAGTCTATTAGGAAATCCATGCTCTCTACCTACCACCAGGTAGCTTGTTGGCCATGTCATGTGTCTTAAACTCAGTCTCCTGAGCTATAGAATGGGTCTATCACCACACCTGCCCGCCTGCCTCACTGAGTGCTTGCTTCTAAGGGTACATCATGCACACAAAAAACAATGTGGAGATTTCCTTGGGAATGAGGCCTGCAGCACTGACATGAGAACCAGAGAGCACAGGCCCCCGTGCAGCTTATGAGAACAGCTCTTCTGGAAAGGTCACCCGTGTAAGAGCATCTCTGATATTTATACCCAGATGGCCATTAAACTGTTAGTGCTTCCTTCTGGGCAGTGACACTATCACAGGGAGAAACAGGTATTTCACAGTTTACTTACGTATCTATTGGATTTCTGGTTTTACAGTAAGTATATCATTTTATAAGTAAAAATACCCTGTTTTGTTACGGTTCATGCTTTGAACTGGGGAGCTCCACTTTTTAGAATGCATCCTAAGAAATAAGAGATGGAGACAAAGATGTTCGCCACAGGATTCTTTTTTTTTTTATTTTTTTATGCTTTTTATTTATTTTTGAGAGACAGAGAGACAGACAGCTGGAGCAGGGGAGGGTCAGAGAGAGAGGGAGATACAGAATCTGAAACAGGCTCCAGGCTCTGAGCTAGCTGTCAGCACAGAGCCCGACGTGGGGCTCGAACCCACGAACCGTGAGATCTGACCTGAGCCGAAGCCGGATGCTTAACCGACTGAGCCACCCAGGCACCCCCACAGGATTCTTGATAATAGTGAAAAAGAAAAACTGAAGGCACTTCAACATGCCGGAAGTAGAAACTAAGGAAATGAAAACTCACGTGCCGACAGAAGGGTTTTTTCAAGTAACCTGAGAAGTACTTAAATTAAGCATTAAGTTAAAAAAAAAAAAAGCTGACCATAAAATATAAAATACAAGATTATCTCAACTTACAAAACTAGAAACATATAGGATGCATAGGAAAAACAAGAAAATGAGCCAAAATGTGAACAGTAAGCTAAATAAATAGATTACGAGTAATATATCTTCTTTATATTTTTTTCAGTTTTTCCAAATTTCCCTGAATGAGCACAAGTGGCTTTCATAAAACAGAGAAAGCTAACTGGAAAAAAAAGTATTACCAGAGGAAACTGCTCCCCAGGATTCCCCTACCACAATGCGGGGTGGGTCTTTTTCTGGAATTACCTGGTCAGCCTGCTCCGTAAATGAGTCTGTCATTCTAACCACGACACTAGCACTGGCCTCTTCATTCTCCACCACATCGATGCTGGCAACCCACTGGAGCAAAAAGAGAAAAAAACTGCTTTGGTCAAGAGATAGTAAGTTGCTATTCCAGAAAGACCCACACCCAGAAACAGGAGCAGTGGAGACAGAGGCTTAAATGAAAACCCACCAGGGAAAGAATCTCGCTAGACCTCGTGTGCTCCTTACAGAGACATTTGGCTTCAGCCAGCGTACTGCTTACTGAGCCCCAGCCCAGCCCATCTGCCTCCCAACACCTCACCTTCCTCTCCATTCTCACCTCTGAATGCAAACCCTGCACTTGCAGAGACCCCCTAGACCAGAGGTCTGCAAAAAAGCTTTGTGTGTAAAGGGCCAGATAGTAAACACTTCAGGCTTTGCTGGCCATACCCCTGATGTTGCACCTACTCAAATCTGCTGCTGTAATGGCAGGGCAGCCCCAGACAATACAAATAAGTGAAGGAGTGTGCCTAGGTTCCAATAAAACTTGAGGCACAGCCAGAAATGTGAATTTCATGTAAGTTTCTCAGGTTACAAAATTCTACCCCCCAACACTCCGCCCCCCCCCCCAAGGATTTAAAAATGTGAAACCATTCTTAGCTCTTGGGCTGTACAAAAACAAACAGACCTAGTCTTCCATGGAGGTCAAGACTTTTCAGACCCCTGCCCTAGAGCACAGAGGGATGGCTCTGGGTTTGAGAATCAGACCAGGGTTTGAATCCTGGCCCTGCAATTCAGTGGCTTTCTCATGGAGGTTAACAATTAACGGGGTTACTGTGAAAACTAACTGAAATGGGCATGCTACAGCTCCTGGCACAGGTGACCCAGAGTTCTTACTCAGAAAGTTCCAGAGCCCTGAAGTTCACAGGACCCAGAGATGAATATCTCTACCACAAGCTTTGAAGAAAATAGCATCCATTCAAGAACACTCACTACTTCTCTGTCACAAGCCACGGGGATACAGACACAAAAGGTTGTATCCCAATCCCTCCCAGAGCTCCTAGAAACGTAGGGGTGGGGACAGGGGAGACAGAGTCCAAGGTAAACCGGCTTGCCACATTCTGCCAAGTCAGAAGTAAACCAAAGTGCCCCCACTCAGGGAACACACAGCTCTTACATCTGTAACACATGGATACCAACAGGATCCACTATATTCAAGTTTGGGGAAGAGTAAATGAAATTAAGGGTATGTGAGAACACAACGCCTAGCCCTTGGCCAGTGCTCCTAACATGTTCCCACTGTCGCCACCATCCACTTCCACAGACGCTGGAAGACTCCTCAAATAGTCTTCCCAAGTTGAGTAGAAAGATGGCGGTGTGTTTAGAAGCCCTTAGAAGTCTTGTACCAGATTGTGAACCAAAAGAAAACCCTGGAACACTTTCTCCCTGGTCCCTGGACACCTTGCCCCAGGCTGCTGCGGCTACTAACTAAACCCCTGATGCAAAGCAACCCAGAGCTCTAGAACAATTGGTGCAATGACAGCTGCAGGGAGGAGACAGAGGGCAGAGTCCCCACCAGAAACGCACGGAGCCCTCCAGAGCTGCTGGGGTCAAGGTCCCTGGCCACAGGTCAGCTCAGCTCCTACTTGCCCCCTACTAGAGGCAATCCCCGATTATGCAGAGTAGTTGAGATAGTCTTTGCAAAACAAAGAAGCCACCAGCATTGGCGGGGTTGGGGCTTCAAACAATCAGTTCCAAGTTTGGCTAAAGGAACAGCGTAGTTATAGTAATACTAATAGCTAATCTTTAAACAGCTTTTACCACAAGTCAGATACTTTGCATGCACACCAATAATCTCATTCAATTCGCACAATCCCCTAAGGGGTAAAAACTAATAATATCCCCATTTTAAAGATGGGGAAACTGAGGTTCGCGAGCGTTAAGCAATCAGTTAACGATTATAGGACTAGTAACCCGCGCCACGGAGTCTAATTCCAGAGCTTCTCGTTGTTTCTCCCTGTACTCCCAAGCCCGCTCCTCTTTATTCCCCTCTGGACTTCTCCCCGAAGCCATACCAGTCTTTCTGGGCCTGGAGGAGGCGGAGCGGGGAGCCCCAACCCCCACTTCCTTGCAGAGCAAAGGCCCCGCAGCTAGGATGCCGCATAGGCACGCACTCGTAGCCAGGAACAAACCGCGCACGTGCAAGCACGCAAGTCAGGGGGTGTGGAGGGGCCCGGGGCTTTAACCCGGCTGCCCTCCCGGGCGGCACCGGTAAGCCCCTCCGCTCCCCAATCACCAGCATGCCCGCCCGCCACCCAACCCCGAAAGCGCTGCCCGCCGCTCCCGGCGGAGACCCGGTCGAATTACCCAGTTGCGGGCCCGGAACGCCTGCACGCATCGGGAGCCGAGCGCGCCCCTGCCGCCGTACACCAGCACCCGGCGCGCCTCGCCAGCCGCTGCCGCCGCCATCCCGCTCCGCCTCCCGCAGGGCTCCCGAGGCCCCGAATGCCCGGAGCCCGAACGCGGCGCCCTGGCCCGCCCGGCCCCGC
>NC_043700.1:181571613-181594228 GCF_006229205.1 Suricata suricatta | reverse complement strand
CTAGCGCGCTGCCGCACTGGGCGAGCACAGCCCGCCTGCGGGAGCGCCGGCCGCACCCGGCCACCCGCCGGCCTGTAGGCGCTCGGCCCCCGGGCGTGCGGGGCGTGGGGCTGAGGGTGGGGAGGGCGGAGAACAGGTGTGCGCGCCTGTGGGTGGTGAGTCCTATGGGAGAGACAGGACAAACCGAGTGTGTGTTTTAACCTTTAAATAAGCGTGAAGCCCGACTGCTTGGCCTCCTATTTAATAGTTTTGTGGCCCTAAGCAACTTGCTTAACTGCTCTGTGCCTCAGTCTCCTCTCCGTGAAATGGGAATACTAATAGTCTATCCTCCTAGGCTTTGGGAAAGGATTTTAAAATATTAAGTACTAGAGTTCTTAGAGCAGTGTGCAGCTAGTAGTAGGAGCTCAATAAATGCTGACTGAGCATTATTGTTACTGGTTTTGCGCTACTTCTGTTACAATTCACTGGACTTCTTAGAGATTGTGAATTTCAGTGCTCTTCCATTTTGGAGGTGGGGATATTTAAATATCTATTTTGGGCCGTATTTGAAAATGAAAAATTGCCCAAACAATAATGCAAAAATTGTAGTATGCTATATTTTAAATATCGAACACTTTACAAGTTAATGCTTCTAAAACAAACCAAAAAAACTACGAAAACTATTACAACAGTTCTAAAAAATATGAGTACATTTGACACAACAGGTCTTTGGTCTGGTAGACACACAGTTTAAGATGTAAAATCCTATAATACTGTCCTTGAACCCTGTGACTGTATGTAAGCCTCAATTGACAAGCATGTTAAGGGTCCATAATAAGCCCCACCACATGGTATCAACTGGCATTTCCTTCTTGTAAATTAGTGACTTCTGCCCATGGAGTGTGCCCCTAATACAGAGCTTCTCAACCCCAGCACTATCAGTTTTGTGCGGGCATAGGGGAAGGCCGTCCTGTGCATTGCAGGATGTTTAGACCATGTGTGGTCTCTACCTCCTAGATGCCAGTAGTGGCCTCCCCCCCCACCCCCCCCACCCTCCCCTACCCCCCCCTTATAAGCAGGATCTCCAAATCTTGCCACATGTCCCTGGAGAATGTTTCAGAAAAACCTAAGTTTGGCTGCCCTTCACTGGAAGGGACAAGAGTTTTGATTGGAAAGGAGCATGAGCTTTATCCGGGAGGCTGGCCACCTGGGGAGAAGGCAGACTCCTGTCCAAAAACTAACTCCCAGGTTTCTGTCTGGTGCAAAGACTTTTAAAGGAACTTTAGGGCAGTTCATCAGTAAAAGGGGAGCACAGTGGTCTGTGACACTTCTTGATCGTGTGCAGACATTATCTCTGTTATCTCTCGGAGGCTGGTATTTGTTGATGATCCAGGAGGGAGCTTGAGCAAGAGGCTTTGGTTCCAAGTCTTCCTAGGAAACAATGTATGATCTACAGATACACAGAGAAAAGTTTAGTTAATCACTCAGGCTAAAGGTGCTTGGCAAAACTTAAGACTGATAATTTGGCCAGAGGGACCAAGGTGGGGGGAAAATCGCCCTTTGTTGAGAACTACTGCCCTAACACTATTGTAACTTCTTGACAGCAGGATCCCATTCCATACATCTTTGTGTTACCTTCCACCTGTGCACAGTGTGTTGTACATAGCAGACAGATGTTTGCTCAATATACCTGTGCCAGATACGGTACACAGAAATACGCTCTTCAGAGAACAGGATGCTGCTCACAATGCAATTTATCATCAGAAGCTTCATTTCCAGGAGCAGAATTGCTAGAAGACTGGATGAGGAGGTTAGCACCATTTATTTGGTGCCCTCTCTATATGCCACGGTATGCATTTCATTTTACTTTGTACAGCAATCCCATGACAGATTAGGAAACCAAGGCATGAGAACTCAAGCACTTGCCCAGAAGAATAAGAACCCAGGTCTTCAATAGAGTTCTACTTAACCACGCTTCCATTCAGCATGGCAAAAGCTTGTTGGGAATCATTTGTTTCCCATACTTTTCTAAAATAATTTTTCTAAAAATAATTGCTTAATCCCTCAACCACCAAAAGTTGACAAAGGTCAATCAACTGAGGCAGAAATACAATGCAAACATATTACACAGGTCCAAAGCATGCTTACCATTACAATAAGAATAAGTAACATTGTTGGTTATTTATTAATGTGCCCAATTATATAATATAATATATTATATTATTATATTCATTATTGTAATGGGCCATTTATTAATTAGCCTTTCATATAGATTCGTTACCAGAAAAGTATCTGCTATTTCAAGGTTATGGTGATGAGCTGTTTTATTTCAATGACCTGAACTCCAGCACCCCCCACCCCATCCTGACATCCAGTTTTCTCATGAGAGAAATCATTAGAATATACATCCCTCGATTACCACGAAGAGTTACCGCAGCATCAGGGGATAACAAGCGTATAATAAAAGTCCTTTGTATACGGAGAGAGCGCTACACAGGCTTCAGAGACACTCTTCTGTATTCTCATTGTGGAGAAACCACAGAAGTGAACCCCACTTACAGGCTATAGGGAAGGAAACTGACATTTCAATTCCTATGTCCTTCTGGCCCTTTGCTTCTCTTCAGGTGAGATTTTTGGAACTCCTGTTGGTTAACAATGCAAACTCCTGAACCCCCTCCAGACGTCTATGACCAGATAAAAACTGTTTCTGTGCCACTTCTGTTGAATTTGACTGCCCAAAACTATGGACAGTTGCTGTTGCCAATCTCGTGTGACATAAAGTTGACATTCAGTAATAGACTAAAAATCAAAATTGAAAAGCCACAATATAAGATAGAAAGAAGGGAATATTTCATTACTAGTGAGCACAGATTAAAAGGAAAACAATCTTTCGTATTAGAATAAAGCCTCCAGAAAGGTGATCATTTGCTGCCACATAAGAAAAACACTTCTCTTTCCCATTTCAGAAGACGCAGGGGTGGATGTGGGGAGAGGAATGTGAGTGTTGGGGTCCGGGCTCCCCACCAAACCACACACGGACTCCTCCAGCATTTTTACCCAGGGCAGATTGACCTAGTGATAAATCCAAGATTCCTAAAGCCTTGTTTACACATTTCAATTAAAAGCCTTGAGAACAGAGGTCACACCATTGTATTAATAACAGTTCTGCAGATTCTGACAGCAGTGACATTTTAGAGAAAGAAATGCCCAGGCAAGCAGCAAAAAGATGGACACTCGACACCATGCATTGTTGGCAGTATTCAAGTGCTAATCATTACATGTTTGTTTTCCTTCTACTGTATGCATTTTTTTTTTTTTTAAGAATAGTTAGTGTCTCTTTATAGTCAGACCTACCTAGTTTTGCCTGCAAATAATTTTCTGGCCTTAAGAGGTCCGCACCAGGGTTATTTAAATACCTGAACTGGGGACCAATTAAACCCTCTGCTGAAACATAAGTCTAGTGGGAGATATAGGGTTACGTTACTTCAGTAACATACTCCTCTACACTCAAGTCAGGTGAAGGCGATCTCTGTAGAGACTTCCGGATGTGGTTGTAGTAAACACCCGCTGTGGCGGCAGGCACTGAGGGAAGAGCAGGAGATGCACTTGAAATTCTGAAATGATGTGTTTGGAAGAGCTGACCTTGGAGCAGGGGATTGCAGAGTGCCCAGAAAATGTCAGTGACCCCCTCTACTGCTTGGACACCTGTGGGGTGACCTGCACCGACTAGAATGCCTGGATGGTTCAAAAAGGCATGGTATGGGCTGGCGTCTTTACTCAGCTTCTCCTCCTTTATCCTGATCATCATTGCCCTGGCAGTGCCCCACTGGCTGAGTGGGAAAATTCTCTGTCAGACTGGAGTGGACCTGGTCAACGCCACAGATCCGGAGCTCATCAAGTTCATTGGGGACATCTACTACGGGCTCTTCCGAGGATGCAAAGTACGGCAGTGCGGGCTCGGGGGCCGCCAGTCCCAATTCACGAGTGAGTATATTGGGGGGCACGCAAGCTGCTTTAGAACGCTTATTTTGTTTTCATTTGTAAGGGTGCCTATGTCTAATTGTGAAATTAGACTTCTGCCTCAATCTGAGGCATTATGATAAAACCCCTAGTAACCGAAAGGGTCCTGTTCAGCACCAAGAAGAGACCATTTTTTCTCTCTGTAGAGACTTTAGAAAGAAACATTAAAAATAGGGACTTCTATACTTCTGCAATTGACCTCTATTAGGAATAACTATGAAAATGTTGAGTGCCTACATGTGTCAGCCATTCTGCTAAATGCTTTTACATGGCTTCTCTCTTTTAAGCCTTCTAACAAATCTATAAAGAAGGCATTCTTAGTGTTCCTGTTTTGCAGAGGACTACACTGAGCTGTGGAGGGGTTATATAACTTGTCTGAGGTCCCCCAGCCAGGAAGCAGCAGATCCAGACGTCAGACCCTGGCCACGTGACCTGGGTGTTCTCCGCCAGCCCCACTCACTTCCACTTAGGCTGAGAACTGGCAAAGGGGCTGTGCGCTGGGCTCTGGAATCGGACTGTTGTATTAGAAGCCCAAGTTGGGCAATCCCTGGAGGGGAGACCTGGGACAGGGTACTGGAGGCTCTCGGAGAACGTGAGCAGGCACAGCCCTCGGCTGGCATCCAGTCTCACGTCAGATCTTCTCTAAATTTAAGTAGAGCAGGAATTCAAGCCCGGCTTATGAAGGGTCTTCTGTGAATTAAAAAACAAAGCAAAAAAACGGCAATATTTTGTAAGCCTTTAGAATCTGTTAGATAGCTCACAAGAACAGTGTCCTACACAACCATGATTAATCAACACAAAGCAATGCAAGGAGATAAGGAATTTTGCTCATTTGGTTTCTGTATTTCAGCATTGTAGTTTTTAGAATCCTGCCCAGGGTAAGTACCTTATTAAATGTATAAAGACAGCAAGCTGAAGCCATTGATAAATATAATAATATGAATTGGCATTATTTATATACATAAAGGAAATACATATTTGTTATGGATATTCAAGGAGGGAAAATCTCTGGGAATATTTTTATGTACCCAGCAATGAAATTGGACCAGGGATATTTTAAAAATAGCTTTATTAAAAACATTACACAAAAAACTGAAAACACATACTCATAAAGAAATAGATGCACCTGGGTGGCTCAGTCAGTTAGTTAAGCATCTGACTTTGGCTCAGGTCATGATCTCGGGGTCCTTGAGTTTAAATCCCGCTTACGGCTCTGTGCTGACAGCTGGGAGCCTGGAGCCTGCTTCCGATTCTGTGTCTCCCTCTCTGTCTGCCTCTCCTCTGTTCCCAGTCTGTCTGTCCGTCTCTCTCTCAAAAATAAATGAACATTTAAAAATTTTTAAACATTTTATAATAAAAATAATAAAGAAATAAAGGACGTGTCAAAAGGAGGCCATGGCAACTATACACCGTCGGTGATTCTGAACTGGGTCTGTTTGCTGTTAAAGACGTCAGTTGTTGAGAAGACTGGTAACATTTGATTGGGGTGTCAGGATTAAACGGCAGGCCTGCGCGAGTGGTAACTCAGTGATTTTAGTGCTGTGGTTCTTAAGAGAATCTCTTTTTGAATGACACGGACCCTGAAATACTGAGGGATACAGAGGCAATTTACCTTCAAATGGATCAGGAGGAAAAAAACTTCCTTTGTACCATTCTTGCAATTTTCTGAAGTTTGAGATTCTTTCCAAACCACACATACACACACACACACACACACACACACACACACACACACACACACACGTTTTGAGGAGCAATGTCACAATGTTTAAATAGTCATAGTTAATTGAAATTAACGAATCTCACGAAGGACGTTCCAAAGCTTGAACTAGGGAATGACCATCAATAACAGCACTGTTCAGAGACTTTAATGAGTAAGACAGTGTTTAGGGAATATAGTAAAAATAGCCCCTGGTAATTATATAGCATGATGTGTCATGTTACCATGACAACTGCCTTCTTATATACTGGAAAATTTATCTATTATGTTTATTATGTATTATCTGCCTGCACCTCTTTGGTGTGTAGTGCCAGGAGGGCAAGGATTGTGGTTTTCTCATCAATGACCCCGAGTTCCAGAAGGGTGCCTCAAAACACTGGCACTCAAAAACATTGGCTGAATGAGTAAAGTACTTTTAAATTCATTTGTACTAAATATTCGTGTGCAAGCCACCAAACTTGTGGCTTGTGCTACACTAATCCTCCACAACCCTGGTAATTCGGAGGAAACTAAGACTCAGAGAGGTGAGGCAGCTTGCTGAAGGTCACAGAGCCCTGAATGCTAGAGCCAGACCCCACCCCAGGTAAGGCTGACCCCAAAGATCCCTACTTCCCACCATATGCTGCTCCTTCTGGAATTTGTGACTGGCAACTTTCCCAAAGCAGGGCATCGCCCTAGCAGGCCTTAGTGTTCGCCTGGAATTTGGCAAAGGGTAATAGGGAGGTGGTGGATGAATGGAGAGTTCTCAAGGGTGGGAGGAGCCAGGGTGGACAGATCCCGTTACAAATGACCGAGTGGTTACCCCAACAAATGGCAGGTGTATTAGATCCCTAGAGCTGCCATAACAAAGTACTACCACAAACTAGGTGACTTAAACAATAGAAGTGTATTCCCATGGTTCTGGAGGCTGGAACTCAGAAACCAGCTTGTCGGCAGAGCCGTTCTGCCTCTGAACCCTAAGACGGACCCTTCCTTGCCTCTTCCAGCTCCTGGGAGCCCAGGGCATTCCTTGGCTTGCAGCATCCTCCCTGTCTCCTCACATGGTCTTCCCTTCGCACGTTTCTGTGTCCAAATTTCCTCATGTATCAGGACACCAGTCACATTGGATTAGGGCCCATTTTAACAACTTCCTCTTGGGGCCCAGTCGATTAAGTGGCCAACTTTAGCTCAGGTCATGATTTAGTAGTCTGTGAGTTGGGCCCCGCTTCCAGCTCTGTGCTGACAGCTCAGAGCCTGGAGCCTGCTTCAGATTCTGTGTCTCCCTCTCTCTCTGCCCCTCCCTCACTCACACTCTGTCTCTCTCAAAGATAAATAAACATTAAAAAAAATTTTTTAAGGCTTCTTTTAACTTGATTAGCTCTTGAGAGACCCTGTTTCCAAATAAGGTCATATTCTGGAGTTCGGGGGTTGAAGACTGCAACCCATCCTTTTGGGAGAGGGATGGCAAAGAGGGCACAATTGCACCCATCACGGAGGGTGTGAGGTGGCAGGCAGTGGGCCTGGCGTAAGTTAGGAATCCCCAGGCGCAAACATTGTTCGTGGAGAAGCAGCTGGAGCAGAGACCAGCTCTGCGGGAGAGGGGGACCCCAGCAGCAGGCTGGCTGCGCCCTTACACAGAAGCGCCAAGGAAATCCCGGCCGCCCCAGCTCGCAGAAAGGTAAACCACCTTTGCCAGAAGCCTGGGCGGATGAGCACATTCTGTGCTCCGCTGGAGGCTCTCAGTAAACACCCCTTTGCCCCTCCTCCTTCCCAGTGCCCCCATCCCCCAGGAGTCTGCCCTCAGGGTTCATCTCTGAAAGAGCAGCGCTGTTTTAAATGGACATTTTAATGTCACCTCGGAGTAGGACAATATTCAAGAGAGTTTTGCTCTGGCCACCCTGGGGGTGTCCCAAGGGAGGGTATAAAACATCCATCCCCAGGGCTTGGGTGTGAGTCCCCCGGAGCAGGGCCGGCTCCTCCTGTGCGGGACTGCCTTTGCACCTGCTGCCGATCAGGGACAGACTGCATTAACCAAAAGGTGTTCTCTCAGCAAGGGCTGAAAGTTTAAAAAGAAAAGGATGGAAAAAAAAAAAACCCTAAGGGACACTAAGAGGGAAGAGAAGCAACGGTTAAAGAGGAGCCTTGGAAGAGAAATCCCTTGGAAAGAAAGTCGGGGTAAAGTTTCGATGCTGGCAAGATAACTGCATGGAGAGAAATACTAATGGAAATACGGAACTGGAAAGAAAGTTAGATTAGAACCAGGATATAAATGTGAGTGTCTGGAAACTTCTCGGAGGAAAGGACTTTAAAGGGAGAAGGACAATTCTAGTTCTCAAGCTTGGGAGATACCACCCTCCTGTGAATATAGGGAGGCTGGTGAGCCAGCAAAGAACGGGAGGGGATAGGGGTGGGGGTGTGTAAGGAGAACCAGGAAAGCTTTGAGCTCTGGTCCCCGAAGAGGGGACAGAGAGGGGCAGAGCATAACATCAAGTGATGAAGCACGGAATTCAAGCTCTCAAATGGACCCCGATTTGACCAGGAGTTGCTCAGCAGAAACCCTGCAGTAACTGCAGAGGAAGGGGTGTGCCCAGGCAGTCTAACTTCTGTCACTTTTAATTCTTCATGGGTGACTACTGAAAACAGTGATCTAAACTCCATGTATCATATGGTATCTAGGACTGTAATCCTATATGGAATTCAGAGTCACCTGCCCAAAGAGAAGGAACCTAACGTTCAAGCGCATAGGGAAATGGGGTTAATATAATCTACTTTATTTCCTTGTCACAAACACTGAATGAGATAACAATGTAAGGGGTTCAGCTCTTTACATGACTGTGTTCAGTTAATGTTGATTACCCTCAGTTCATGCACAGCTTTTGCTACCCCACTGTACTGATGAGAAAACTGAGGCCCTGAGGAATCACGTGCCTTTCCCCGAGTCAGAGAGTAACCGAAATAACAGCAACAGCAACAGCCATAGTGGCCATTTCGAGAGCACACTCTTTCCCAGGCAATATCTGCCCTATCGGATCGTTTCATCTCCACAGCCACTGCGTGTGGCCAACATAGAGAAAACAGATACAAATTAATATCTCACTAAATTATCCTGCCACATTAATAAAGAAAATTAATATTCTAATACAGTATTGTGCAACATGAAAATGAAGTGTCCATCATACATGGGAAAAATGCCTACCTTGCCTAGGGGGTCCAAGATGATGCTCCTAGCTTCCTATTAGTGCTTATTAAGTGCTTTTATTATTCCTGTGCACTTCACTCGATCCACTCAATGATCTGGTAAGATGGGTAAAGGCAATGGTTTAGAGGATCCTATTTTATACTTGTGGCAAATAAGCAAAAGTGGGATTTGAACCCAGATCTCTGGATGCCAGGTCTAGGCTTCCCTCTGCGACACCCTTCTATGCTCTTCACAGATGTACCTGACACCTCCTCTACCTCTCTGGTTTAATGAAGGCAACTCTGACCCAGGTTAAAGCTTTTCAGTTGGTCCTCTTGGACGGACTCTCTTGCCAACCACCTTTTCTAAAGATACATCATGTGGGACTTCTGTGTAGCAGCTCATCCTGGATTCCAGGGCTTTAGGTCAGTGCCCTTAAATCACCCCCTGCGGCACATTTTGATTCTGCATCCACTGCAAGGAAGAGAGGATTGTTAGTCAACTGGCAAGTGGCAAATCGGGCTCCATGAATTCATCTTGAGAAGTCTCTTGCTTTTTGAAAACCCAGCACGTGTTGCCTGGCCTTCACTCCCCTCTGTTACAGCCTCGGGGGTAAGCAAGCCTGGACTTCATGAACTCGAGCCCAGCTCTGACCTGGAAATATTGGCTGTGTCTTTTCTCCCCAGTCTTCCCACACCTGGTGAAGGAACTCAATGCAGGCCTCCACGTGACCATTCTGCTGCTCCTCTTCTTGGCCTTGGCCCTGGCTCTGGTCAGCATGGGATTTGCCATTCTCAACATGATCCAGGTTCCATACCGGGCGGTCAACGGCCCCGGGGGCATCTGCCTATGGAACGTCCTCGCAGGTAAGGAAGGCCTCCAGGGAGAGAAATTCAAGGCCACTGCCACCACCAGGTGGTAGCACTTGAGTTCAAAATAGGTGGGTGGACAGTGTGAAGGAATTAAAATGCCCACCTCAGCCTTCACTTCCCTGGTCTATGACATTCTTCGTGGGCATGAAGGTCCTCTTTACTGAAAGTTGCAGGATCTCTGTAACAGTAAAGAGCCAAACTGGTGGCATCATGAGTGGCTGAGGACTTAGAGCATAAAAGAAAGGTTGGGGGTAAGAGGAGAAAAGAGAAGACAGAGGGGGTGGAAGACAGAAAAGAGAGCTCTGTGGGAGGAAGTGGGGAGGTGGGGCCACCGCTGTGAGGGTGGGAGGGACCCCTCTAAATAACAGGAGAGGAAGCACCTGGGATTTTATTTTCATTTAAACCCCACAACCTCCTATTAGACCCATGTTTACAGATGAAGATCCTGAAGCACAGAGAAGGTAAAAGCCTAACCCAAGGTCACACAACAATCAGTAGCAGAGGTGGGATTCCGACCCATGTACAACTGAGTATAAACTGTCTTTTCTCTAATCGAGGTATCATTTATAACCACCGTGACCTATTTTCCAAGACAAAAAACAAAAGTGAGTGTGTGTGTGTGTGTGTGTGTGTTGATTTGAGATTATGCACTTAAAAAGCCATACATAACAAAAATAACAAAGTTCCCAGAAGTGAGGCTGTTTCAGAAAACGTAGGTCAAATGGTCAAGTATCATTATGCCAATAACCCATCACTGCCTTTGACCATAAAGTATAAGGCAGATAATGTTGCTTTAGCATGTATTGTCATGTAATGTCAGTAATCAGTTACCAGGCATTTGCCTCGGCTGACAGACTGTGACTGTCCTACAGAATTACTCGGACACATGTTCAGCCCATCTAGACTGCAGCTGTCTTGTTTACCTCCACGTGAATCCTTGTAGTGGCTGGCATGTAGAAAGTGCTCAGTCCTGTCTTTATTATTTCTTTTTTATCTTGACTTTTGAGACAGAGACAGAGTGAGAACAGGGGAGAAAGAGAGAGAGAAGGAGACACAGAATCTGAAGCAGGGTCCAGGCTCTGAGCTGTCAGCACAGAGCCTGACGCGGGGCTCGAACCCATGAACTGTGAGATCATGACCTGAGCCGAAGTCAGATGCTTAACCAAGTGAGCCACCCAGGCACCCCAGCTCAGTCCTATATTTAAATAAATTCTTGTTTCTGTCCATTTCTTTCTTCAGAGAGATGGTGCTCTTAAGTACTACTGCTGAGAATATTTTTAAAAGACAATTTGACAAAACTTTAGTTCAAGAAGACATAAAAATATGAATATTTTTGATTGATCAATTCCAAATAGAGATATATATTAAGGAATAACTGGGAAAGGGCACAAAAATTTATATAAAAAGGTGTTCACTGCAGTACTTTATAATACCAAAATTTAGATGCAATCTAGATATCCAGAAATGAAGTCCTACTCAATTAAACTTTAATTAATTAGGTGTGTTGCTTGAACAACATATCATTCACCAGTTTAAAATGGTGCTGTAGGGGCGCCTGGGTGGCTCAGTCAGTTGAGTGTCCAACTTCAGTTCAGTTCATGATCTAATGGTTTGCGGGTTCGAGCCCCACATTGGGCTCAGTGCTGACCACTAGCTCAGAGTCTGGAGCCTGCTTCAGATTCTGTGTCTCTTTTTCTCTCTGCCCCTCCCCTGTTCATGCTCTGTCTCTCAAAAATAAGTAAATGTAGGGGTGCCTGGGTGGCTCAGTCGGTTAAGCCTCCGGCTTCGGCTCAGGTCAGATCTCACGGTCGTGGGTTCGAGCCCCGCATCGGGCTCTGTGCTGACAGCTAGCTCAGAGCCTGGAGCCTGCTTCCAGTTCTGTGTCTCCTTCTCTCTCTGCCCCTCCCTCTCTCATGCTCTGTCTCTCTTAGTATCAAAAATAAATAAAACAAAAAAATAAATAAATAAATAAAAGTAAGTAAATGTAAAAAAATGTTTTAATAAATAAATAAAATAAAATGGTGCTGTAGCAGACTATTGAAGAACAAAGAAAAACGTTGAAGTAAAGGGAAAAACCAAGCATAAAACAGTAAGAGCATCAGAATACAATTTTGTTAAAGAAACAGAAATGTAGAGAAATATACTAAAACGTTCAAAGTGTTTATACCTGCTTTTAGGATAAAACTGAATTTGTATTTTCATGTTTATGATTTTCTCTGAGGTTCAAATTTTTTTCAAGGAAGGTGTAATAATCCAAACGAAGAGCATAATAGATGTGTTTTTTTAAATGTTAATGAAAGTGGAGCAGTAGAAAAGTACAGAGAGAACCACCCAGACATGGAGGTTGGAAGCAACCAGAAGGGAAGTAGATGAAATCTGGAACCCCTTTCCCCTCTCCACTTTCCTCTCCTCCTCTTACCCTTAAGCATGGGAAGGGGATAAATAAAGAAGAGAGAACAGTCCAGCCCTCGGTTGGACCCCAGTCTGCACAGTGAGGTGTTCTTACCCTTTCCACAGAGCCCACAGGGTCCACATCCAAGCCCTGAGATATGGCGAGACTGCACAGACACGCCGTCCTGGGGAAGGGATGCAGCTGATCTCAGATGAAGCCTTCTCTCTCTCCCACTCCTCTCCCCCTCACACTGTGGGTTATCCAATGCTTTTAACGCACATTAAAAGTATGTCCTAATAAACATTAAAAAATGTTAATTAAAAATAAAAGGCAGGGTGCCTGGGTGGCTCAGTTGGTTAAATGTCAGACTTTGGCTCAGGTCATGATCTCAGGTTCATGGGCTTACGCCCTGTGCCAGGCTCTGTGCGACAGCTCAGAGCCTGGAGCCTGCTTCGGATTCTGGGCCTCCCTCTGCCCCACCGCCTCACTCACACTCCATCTCTCTCTCTCTCAAAAGTAAATAAACATTAAAAAAATTTTTTTAAGGTGTGTCCTAGGGCACCTGGCTGGCTTAGTCCTAGAGCAGGTGACTCTCCCCCTTGGGGTTGTGAGTTGGAGCCCCACCTTGGGGGCATAGAGTTTACTTAAGAAAAAAACAAAATCGTAAGAATTTTTTTCAACACAAAGCAAGCTTGTCACCTGTGCCACAGAAATGCCACCTCACATACAGCCGTTACTGCTGTATGAGGGTGACGTGTTGGGTTTCAGGCGGAGTCGTGGCCTTGGCCATCACCAGCTTCATGGCCGCAGTGAAGTTCCACGACCTGACCGAGCGCATCGCCAACTTCCGGGAGAAGCTCTTCCGCTTCGTGGTGGTAGAAGAACAGTACGAAGAGTCCTTTTGGATCTGTGTGGCCAGTGCCTCGGCCCACGCTGCGAACTTGGTTGTGGTGGCCATCAGTCAGATCCCGCTCCCCGAGATTAAGACCAAAATCGAAGAGGCCACGGTCACGGCTGAGGATATCCTGTACTGATCGCCCGGTCCTGCTCACACTCACTCCTGAGTCAGTTCTGCAGTGTGAACGGGGACCTCATTTCATGTGCAGGCTTTGCAGTCCAGAAGCCTGTGCTCCTAAGAGGAAGGAAACGGAAGGAGAAAGAATGGTGGCTGGACCAGAAAAGAAAGCTTTCCTCAACCCATGGGACACCTGCCTTTCCCTCACACTGACCTTGGAGTTAGACTCTGCTTCTTGCCTGCTGTGTGGACATGGACAACTCACTTAATGTCTCCTTCTCAGTTTCCGCTTCTGAAAAATGGGGTTAATAATGACTTCACAAGGTTGTAATGAGGTTTAAATGGACAATAATGTTGCCAACCTCTGAATCGACATATGTATCTACAATTAAAGCACTCTACAAACACCAGGTACTGAATGTTCCAGTAAATACCTATAGACCTCTGCTCTATTGCACACAATATTATGGGGGATGTAAAGCGGCATATGTAATATCCCTGTCTGTCCACCAGAAACATCTAACCTTTCCACCGGACCCAAGAATCAGATGGCAACACTAATACTCAGAATGAAAACAACTTATCATTTTTTAGCAGTTACCACATACTGGACACTGTTCTAAGACTTTTACATACATTAGGTCCTCAGTACAAATCCCGATCATTGGTACTACTTCATTTCCATTTCATAGATGAAGAAACTAAAATACACAGAGATTGAGTAACTTGCTGAGGTCAAGAATTCAGTTGATGAGGTCTGGAACCAGAGTTTATACTTATAACCGCTTTGCTAATCTGTTGTTTGAGGTTCAGGCAATCGGAATGCACTGTGATAAGTGCTGTAACAGAACATGCGCAAGGGACGGAGGAAGGATTAACTCTTCCGGATGGGATGTGGTATTAAAGAAAGTATCACAGAGTTGACATTTGATCTGAACTTCGAAAGATGAGTAGGCTTTTTCCAGGGGTGAAGGAAGCAGGTCTGGAGAAGGGCACTTCAGGATGAGTCAGTAATGAGAGGGGGGAACAAGGTATGAAATTACAAAGAGGGCTTGGAAGCATGTGCATAGGCAATGAGATTAGAATGCTGTTCTAATTCGCCAGTTAGATAAACCCTCCTGCTCTGAGTAGGATCTCCCGTAAGAGGTCCCGTGGTGGTTAATTACGTGTGCCAGCTTGGCTGGGCCCCCATATCCAGATAATTGGTCAAACGCTATTCTAGATGCTTTTGTGAAGGTATTTTTTTGAATGGGATTAACATTTCAATCAGCAGCCTTCGAGTAAAAGAGAGTGCCTTCCAAGGTATGGGGGGCCTCATTCAGTCAGTTGAAAGGTATAGGAAAGGCTGACCTCCCTTAGCAGATTGGGTATTCTGTCAGCAAGCTGCTGACGGGCTCAAACTGCAGCTCTGCCCAGGGTCTGCAGCCTGCCAGCCCACCCTGAAGATTTTGGACTCCACAAATCATGTGAACCAATTCTAAAAAAAAATTCTCTTTCTCTCTGCCTTTCTGTCTCTCTCTGCATACACACACACCCACACCCACACACACACACACACACACACACACACACACACACACACACGTCCAACTGGTCCTATTTGTCTGGACAACTCCTGCAGGTACAAAACTCATTTGTTCATTTTCCCACAGTGCCGGCTGGGATGAATCCTTTCTTAGCTACGCTGTCTTCATGCCAAGTAAAAGTTATCGAATCCCCTAAATTAGCTCCATCTAACATGACACCCAATTTGGACTTGCTCTACCTTTGCTCAATGCTGAGCTTCAGGAGGTTTCCATGGCATCTTTTCTGTTCTAATTGCTTGTGATTCCCTGCTGGGCCCATCTGCCCCTTCCCGCCCTCTGTCCCCGCCCCCTCCCCCCACCCAGGGCTGCAGTTCTGTTTAGCGAACTGATGTTGCTCATCAGATATGCAGGTGGCACATGACTGGAAGGGATAGTTAAGTCCCCATAGAAGATGGATCCAAAAGATAGAGCCAGACTGCAGTGGTGTCTTGAAAACAACTGAAAATGTCAATGTTTATCAAGTTTATCATAAAGTCCTGCTGACCGTTGAAGGAAAAAAATCCCAGGAGTGGCAACAGTTTATTTTATGATAAATATCTTAGACACTTGGTACATGTATTCATTCAATGAGTGTTGAAAGTGATCTAGGGGCTGGGAGTGGAGCAGAGGACAGACGAAAATCCCTGCCCCCCAGGGATTTCATTCTCTGAGCACCTGGGGGTCATTCACCCTGAGACAGCTTGTAACATCGTTGGCCGAGCCACAGCGTTCACCCTGATCACGGCTTCAGGTACGTGCAGACTGCCACACTGGGAAAGAGAAATTGAGTTTTGCCTCTAATAGTAGAATTACCTCATTAAGATGGTAACCTTGACCAAGATGGATGTGTTCCAAGGAGCCAAAGTGCAGGCTTTTGTGAAATTTCCTGGTGACAGAGTCCAGAGCTTTTGGGTTTCAAAAGCATCTGTAATTTCTTAAAATTTCAAACTGTGATCCATCAGGTAGCAGCCATAATGTTACCAGAGATCATCAGATTTGTCTGAAAGGCATCTCTTGGGGTTATTGCCAATGAGGATGTAGCCGGTTTTGATGGAGGAAAGGATGGGAAAGACTGCCTGAGTCACACAGTTCTCTCACATGATCACTCAAACATATAGAAAAAATGTAGCCCCTTGTGTTGATTATAGTTACTCTGGTCATTTCATGAGTCATGCGAAAATAATGATCAATACCCATTCCAGTTTAAATGTAACCTAACCTTATCATTTATACCATCATTCAGGTAATGTTAAGCTCTCTGGGATAAAATGGCTAATTCTTCAGGTAACCTCTCTCTTGAAGGTGGTACTAGGGTTATGGGAGAGAAGAAGATTCTAGAGTTTCAGGAAAGGAGGTCATGCACACACATCCCCCCCTGGAGTATTCCCTGGCCTCCTCCTGGTTGGGGATGGTACCCTGGCCAGGCTCTTTGGGTCCCATCCCCTAGCGGCTGCTTACCCTGCTGGCCATCCCAGGGCCAGCTGAGTCCGGAGTAATTTATGAGATGTTCTGTCAACTGGCCAGAGCCTGGTCACTTCCTGGAAGACTTGTCCTCATCCTGGATCCTACCAGCTGCAGACCCTGAGTGACAACCAAGTCTGCCCCCCAGCTCGCCGGTCTGCTGTCCGATCTGTCATCTGTCTGCAGCCAGGCTCTCCTGCAGTCATATACATGCAGCCTAGGCACCCCACCTGGTGTCAACACAGCATCCTGTCCCATGGGGGCCTGGGGACACCTCTCCATTCCCTCTGGTGAAGTAACTAAGGTGATTCATTGGCTCATATTTCCCCAACCACATTGCAGACTTGAGTGGTTGCTCAATGAAGGGTCCAACAGGGGAAAGGTGGTAACGTGCCTTAGGTGAGGCCCAGTCCTTTCGAGGTCTCCATTTCCTCAGTTACAAAATGAGGAAGTTACACTAAATGATAATGACCATCATCTAGTGTGGACCAGGCACTTTCCAGACAGTCTCCCTCATTCTGACAACAAAATATCATGTTTTCATTTTACAGATGAGCAATTGTAGGTTCCAAGAACTGAAGTAACTTGCTCAGGCCACACTATTAGTAAATAACAGAGAAAGGACTCAACCTCCATCTATATAACATCAAGGCCACCATTTTCCCACTGCACCATGCCTGCCTTTCTGAATGGTAGACTCCTAAGGCTCCTTCCCAGGGCTTCTGCAGGCAGCTGTGCAGATTCCCCCCTGCCCCAGCGGTAACTCTTCAAGTCAGCGATGCTCCCTTGGCTTGTCATGGCCTGCACCCCCTCAGGATTGTTTCCACTCAGAGCGGGTGTCTTTTCCTTATGCTCACCAAAGTGTCTGAGGGGCTCACAGTACCCCGTGCCATCTAGCTTTGCAGTCTGCGTGAAGTCACACTGTTAATCATAACATTATTCTATGATATGAGTTAGAGTGTGACAATAATGATCCATTTTCATATGTTCTTTAAAGGTAACTATCATATGCATACATTGATATGTTATTACTGATACTAATTGGGGGCTCAAAGCCAGTGATACTTAGCTAATTTCAGAGTAGTAATTCATGATCAGTGAAACAAAGTCCTACTTTATGTTCACTCTGGGACATTTGGGTGACAGGTGATGTCTCAATCCTTTTGGCCTGAAATAACAAATTACTGTAGACTTCCTTAAACAACAGAAATTTATTTCTCAGGGCACCTGGGAGGCTCAGTTGGTTGAGTGTCCAACTTCAGCTTAGGTCAGGATTTCGCGGTTCATGAGTTCGAGTCCTGCGTTGGGCTCACTGCTGTCAGAGCAGAGCCCACTTTGGATCCTCTCCCCTTCTCTCTCTGCCCTTCCCCTACCTGTGCTCTCTCTCAGTCTCTCTCAAAAATAAATAAACAACAACAAAAAGAAATTTATTTCTCATGGTTCCGGAAGCTCGAATCAACACTCAAGGTCCTGGCAGACCTGCTGGCTGGTGAGAACCTATGTCCTGGCTTCAGATGGCCAGCTTCTCATTGTAGGTTCATCAGAGACAGAGCTGAAGCAAGATCTCCCTCTTCCTACAAATACATTACTCCTAGTCATCAGGGCTCCCCACTCTCATGCCCTAAACCTGCCAAATACCCCACCTCTTAAATATGTCACAACGGGGGTTAGGATTTCAACACATGGATGGATGGGGGGGGGAAACACAAACTCTCAGGCCATAACACATGATTTTCATTAATGGAAACATACCAAAATATCATACAATTAAACAAAGACTTTTGGATAGCAAGAACCCTTCTATGTCAAATCGGAGTGGTGGAGTTATATTGCACATATACTTCTCTCTCTTTCCAGAAAAATATGAAACTCTTTGAAAATTGAATTAAACAATTCTTCATACTTCCAAAGCATGTAATGAAAATGCTAGGTCTTCCACTGAAAAAAACTAAACCATTTTCTTAATCACAAGGTTGCTGTGTAATAGTTGTTGATCAATGATAGCTAAACTTTAACAAAAGTTTCCAACATAATCCAAAATGACAATTGTATCAGTCTCCTATTGCTGCTGAAGCAAATTGCCATGAACTTGGTGGTTGAAAACAACACAAATTTATTATCGTAAGAGTTTTGAAGCAGCACTATCAACAATAGCCAAACTGTGGAAAGGGTCCAAATGTCCATTGACTGCTGAATGGATTATATAAAATATATGGAATATACATTGGAATGGAATAAATATATGGAATATATATTATATGTGGAATATATATTGGAATGGAATGTTACTCAGCCATCAAAAAGAAGGAAGTCTTGGGCACCTGGGTGGCTCAATTGGTTAAGCATATGACTTCAGCTCAGGTCATAATCTCACGGTTCATGAGTTTGAGCCCCACGTTGGTCTCTGTGCTGACAGCTCAGAGCCTGGAGCCTGCTTCAGATTCTGTGTCTCCCTCAGTCTCTCTGGCCCTCCCCTGTTCATGCTCACTCTCTCTCTCTCAAAAATAAATAAATGTTAAAAAATTAAAAGAAAAAAGAATGAAACTTTGCCATTTGGAATGATGTGGATGGAACCAGAGAGTATTACACTAAGCGTAATAGGTCAGGCAGAGAAATACATAGACCATATGATATCACTCACATGTGGAATTGAAGAAACAAAACAGATGAACATATGGGAAGTGGCAGAGAGAGTGGGGGAAACAAACCATAAAAGACTCTTTAGAATAGACAACAAACTGAGGGTTGATGGAAGGAGGTGGGTGAAAGATGGGCTACATGGACGATGGGTACTAAGGAGGACACTTGTGCTGAGTCCTGGGTGTTATATGTAAATGATGAATCACTGAATTCTACTCCTGAAAACAGTATTATACCGTATGTTAACCAACTAGAATTTAAACAAAAAATTGAAAGAGAAAAACAAAGTTTTGGAGGACAGAAGTCCAAAATGGGTCTTACTGGGGTGAGTAAAGCTGGGCTTCGTTCCATCATTGGGGCTGCGTTCCTTCTGGAAGCTCTAGGGGAGAGTTTGTTTTCCTGCTTTCGCACCTTCTGGAGGCTGCCTGCATTCCTCAGCTCATGGCTCTTTCCAGCAATGTTGTCCCTCCAACCCCTGCTTCCATCGTGCAAGTGATTTTTCTGAGAACTCTGACCTTCATATCTCTCTCATAAGGATCTTTGTGATTCCACTGGGTCCACTCAGCTAATCCAGGACATCTTTGGGGAACATGTTTCTGCCTACCAGAGCAATGATACTCAAATCCAGAATTTCTCGTTCTAACAATATTCCTGGGAAAAAGTAATATTTAGATATAAAATAAATGAGCAAAATACTGTCTTAATATTAGTCAACACTAACAGATTGGCATCATAATTTAGAAAAATCCTTGCTGGAAGTAGAGTGCTCACATACATCACCCACTGGAGTTCAAATACTTCTATAATATTCAGAGTATACATCTTTGGAAATCATAGAGGGACAGAAGGAGATTAAGTAAGGCACTGGGAATCTCAAAGTGAACCGTGATCTCAGGATATGGTGTTGGAGAGGGACACAGCCACCTAGAGAAGTTACTGTGCCCATTTTAGATGAGCTACTATATATGAAAGATTTCTTCTCCTCCCCTTCTCTTCCTCCTCCTGTCCCTCCTCTTCCCTCCCCCCTCCGCCGCCTTCCCCCTCCTCGCTTTCCTCCTCCTTTTAGTTTTGGTTGTTGAACTAGGAGTAGAGCTTCATAAGAAACCTACGTAACCATGACACACATAAAATTCTTTCCAAATAAATTAGGTTTCACGCTCTCCTTTGCTCCTGTAATTGCATTTTATTTTCTACCACAATGTCAACAATTAGCAAATAAGAGTCTCCACTTGACATGAATACCATTTGATACCTACCGAGCGTTTGCTGGCTCTGTGCTGAGTATGCCACGTGCATTATCTCATTGCATCCTCACCAAAACCCTGAGAAGCAGTTACTCTAATTACCAGTTTTGAAATTAGAAATCTACTTTTCTCATTTGGAAAATAACCAGCTTGCATAAGATCATCTCTAATTTTCCCACTCTAAAATGTTATCATTTTTAATGCTATAAAATATGTTCAAATTTATCATAAACAGAGCACCTAGTGTATCTCAGGAACTGAGCTCAGCATTTTCATGTGAGCTGTGGAGTGACGGCTGATGGAGAGGCTACGTATATACACTGAAAATTCAACACTTGGAGGATTCCAAGCACCAGTTCAACTATATTTTGAATATGTTTGTATTTCTGTAATAGCCATAGGTTATTATGGTTATTATAAATAAAACAAATTTATACATGGCATGTGATTGTTTTATTGCTTTTTGTTTCAGAAAAAAGTAATAAGCAACAATGGCAAACAACTTTGCAACAACAGCGATGTTTCTTTTGCCATTGGGGGAAGAATACATAGGATGTAAGACATTTTTTTTTTCTTTTGTAACAAGTGTCTTAACCCTGAAGATTTGGAAAGGGTGGGAGGCATGAGGGAGTGAATAGGCCAAAAAGGGTCCATTCTATCGAAAAAGAGATGCGTAGGTGAGGCCAGCAGACCTTCCCGGGACTGCTCAGGGGAATGGTGAGCCAGTCAGGAAGGAAGCGCTGCTGTCCCTGCCGGTGGTCACTCCGGGCGGGAGTAGCCCATGTGAGGGGCGGCTCGCTCCATACCCACGACTTCCTAATTATACCGTCAGGGTGATGTCTGTCTCCAGAGCAAATTATTCAAAGTGTTGCTTTGTGGGGTTTTTTTTAAAAGTTTATTTATTTTGAGGGAGAAAGAGCAGGCTCCCGTGCAAGCACAAAAGCTTACACAAGTTGGAGGGGGGCAGAGAGAGAGGGAGAGAGAGAATCCCAAGCAGGCTCCTCACTGCCAGCCCAGAGCCCAATGTGGGGCTCAAACTTACAAACAGTGAGATCATGACCTGAGCAGAGATCAAGATTTGGCTGCTTAACGGACTGAGCCACCCAGGTGACCCTTACTTTGGTTTTGAAAAGCAGTGTTCTCTGTGGTGAGCAATCAGCAGAGCCACTTTAAAAGCCCAACTTTAGGGTCTTCTGGCTGGCTCAGACGGTAGAGTATGGGACCCTTGATCTCCGGTTGTGAGTTTGAGCCCCACGTTGGGTATAGAAATTACTAAAAAAAAAATAAATAAAATAAACGCCCAACTTTAGGGGTTCCACTGTAGGAAATTCTTATAGTGGAGAAAATCCTAGAAAATTCAGAAGTTGTTCATTTTTTCATTTTGTTTTGTAAGTGTACCTTTTTTCTTTAACAGTCATATCTAGAAAGCATTATCTCTGTCAGTCATCAATGTAACAAATATTAACAAGTTACTTAGAACTTATAAAAGTATGGGGAAAACACTATTTTATAGCTGAGAAAGCATTACGTTTTCAAGTTTCCTTTATGTATCAAGTTTTATACCCATCAGTGTAAATGAAAATACTACATTAAAATAGGTAAGATTGCACTTATTAAAGTGATACATTGAAAGAATCAGTTCTTTCTTAGATTGAAGTTTAGCTTACAACTCATATTATTCTATTTACAAGCCTAGCAAATTTTAATGGTCACTTTCAAAGGGCTTTTGATTACTTGGTACCATTTACAAATGTAGTTAAATGAACATCTTGAAATAGCCTGTATACCTTTAATCAATTTCTTTTCTAAGAATCCAATTAGCTGACAAAATTTAATAAGTCTTCTAATGAATCACATTTAAAATACTGTGAACCTTAAGTTCTTGTAAATGTTCTAACACTGCATATAAGTGGGGTAGGATTCCAAATCAATTGGAATCGCAAGGCTGACCCATTTCTTATAGACCAACTCCTTTTCATCATTACCAATACCTAAAATAGTACATTTTCACAGATTGTAAACTCAAAAATATCAATACTTCGATTTTCTCTCTCCTAGTTATTTTTACACTCAGTTAGAAATCTTGTAAGGGAAAGATGCTTACTCACCAAGTAAATAATTATACCATCTCTCACATTTTTAGGAATCGCTTTCCCATATATTTTGGAAATTAACTCTTAGAAGGCTTGAGGTCACATTATGATCTTAAGTCTTGCCTCAAGTATGACCTCCTAAGTGACAGCCCGATTCAATCCTGAAACCTGTTTCACACCTCCTTAGGATTGCTGATCTGCCCAGCTCTGCTCTTCGTATTCCTTTTACTTAATTTTAACATGCCACATAATTGGTGTGTGTACCGTGTTTGTGTTTATTGTCTTTCTTCTCTCTTAAGAATGTCATCTCCATACCACCTCACGCCAGTCAGAGTGGCTAAAATGAACAAATCAAGCGACTATAGATGCTGGTGAGGGTGTGGAGAGACAGGCACCCTCCTACACTGTTGGTGGGAATGTAAACTGGTGCAGCTGCTCTGGAAAACAGTGTGGAGGT